>NC_080385.1:81897449-82096081 GCF_014773155.1 Arachis stenosperma | reverse complement strand
TTTCACTTGGACCTTCATGACACAAGCACAGGTTAGAGACAGCTTGATTTAGCCACTTAGGCCTGGATTTTATTTCCTTAGGCCTCCTATCCATTGATGCTCAAAGCCTTGGACCCTTTTTACCCTTGCCTTTTGGTTTTAAGGCCATTGGCTTTTTCTGCTTGCTTTTCCCTTTTTTTTTTTTCTATTTTTTTTGCCATTTTTTTTTCCGCAAGCTCTCTTTTTCACTGCTGCTTTTTCTTGCTTCAAGAATCAATTTCATGATTTTTTCAGATTCTCAATAACATTTCTTCTTGTTCATCATTCTTTCAAGAGCCAACATTTTAACATTCATAAACACAGATCAAAAGACATATGCCATTTAATCATTCATTCAGAAACAAAAAGTATTGTCACCCACATCATATAATTAAATTAAATTCAAGGATAAATTCGAAATTCATGTACTTCTTGTTCTTTTGAATTAAAACATTTTTCATTTAAGAGAGTGAAGGATTAAATTTATTCATAGCTTTAAGACAAGTTACTACATACTAATGATCATGAGTAGAGACACAAAACATAGATAAACACAGCATAAAAAACCAAAAAGCAGAAAGAATAAGACAAGGAATAATCCACCTGAGTGGGGTGGCGCCTTCTTGAAGGTCCATGGTGCTCTTTGAGCTCCTCTATGTCTCTTCCTTGCTTTTGTTGAATGATTCCTAGTAATTTTGGTGTTTCTACCCTTAGTTGCTTCCAATATTTGTGTGGAGGACAACTTATCCCCTGATGTATCTCAGGATCTCTTGATTTGCAGCCACATGTTCTACCACTGACTATAACCCTTTACATGAGTCTTTCCATCTCCCATGACTCAGAGTGGAAGCTTTGTCTTCCCTTTGAGGTTTCTCTGGCCTTAGGTGCCATTAATGGTAATGGAAAAGCAAAAAAGCTATGCTTTTACCCACACCAACTTAAAATATTGCTCGCCCTCGAGCATGAGAAGAAGAAAGAAGAAGAAGAAGAAGAAGAAAATGGAGGTGATGAGGGAGATGGATTCGGCTATATGGTGGGATTGGTGGGAAAGAGAATTGAATTGTAAAGGTAGGTGGGGTGTATGGGAAGAGTGGATAGATGTAGGTGGTGAATGAAAAACAAGGGATGACCATGAATGGAGAGAGAGAGGGCGAGGTAGGTGGGGATCCTGTGAGGTCCACATCCTGAGGTGTCAAGGAATTCCATCCCTGCACCAAATAGGCATGTAAAATGCCTTTGCACACCATTCTGGCATTTAAACGCCGTGTGGTGCACATTCTGGGCGTTCAACGCCCATGTAAAGCATGTTTCTGGCGTTGAACGCCAGTTTCATGCTTGTTACTAGCGTTCAGCGCCAGCTTTTCTTCTCTGGCACATTCCTGGCGTTCAGTGCCAATGTTGCTTGTTTCTGGCGTTCAGCGCCCAAATGATGCTCTGTTCTGGCGTTGAACGCCGGCCAGATGCATCTTGCTGGCGTTGAACGCCAGCCTGTGCTTCCTCCAGGGTGCGATTTTTTTCTTCTGCTATTTTTTTTTTGTTTTTAATTTTTATGATTTTTTCGTGACTCCTCATGATCATGTACCTAATAACACAAAATAACAATAATAAAACAAATAAAATTAGATAATAAAATTGGGTTGCCTCCCAACAAGCGCTTCTTTAATGTCAATAGCTTGACAGTGGCTCTCATGGAGCCACAAGTGATCAGTCTATGTTTGTGTAGTCCCAACACCAAACTTAGAGTTTGGATATGGGTCTTAACACCAAACTTAGAGTTTGGTTGTGGCCTCACAACCCAAACTTAGAGTTTGACTGTGTGGGCTCTTCTTGACTCTGAACTGAGAGAAGCTCTTCATGCTTACTCTCTTTTGTCACAGAGGGATGGCCATGTGCCTTAAACACAAGGTAGTCCCCATTCAATTGAAGGACTATTCACCTCTGTTGACATCTATCACAGCTCCTGCTGTGGCTAGGAAAGGTCTTCCAAGGATGATGCATCATCCTCTTCCTTCCTAGTGTCTAAGATTATGAAATCAGCAGGGATGTAAAGGCCTTCAACCTTTACTACACATCCTCCTACTAATCCATAAGCTTGTCTCAATGACTTGTCTGCCAATTGTAATGAGAACAAGGCAGGTTGTACCTCAATGTCCCCATCTTCTCCATTACAGAGAGTGGCATAAGATTTATCCCTGACCCCAGATCACATAGAGCTTTTTCAAAGGTCATGGTGCCTATGGTACAAGGTATTAGGAACTTGCCAAGATCTTGTTTTTTTTTTTAGGTACAGTTTTCTGAATCCAAGTATCTAGTTCACTAATGAGCAAGGGAGGTTCACTTTCCCAAGTCTCATTACCAAACAACTTGGCATTCAGCTTTATGATAGCTCCTAAGTATTGAGCAATTTGCTCTCCAGTCACATCTTATCCTCCTCAGAGGAAGAATATTCTTCAGAGCTCATGAATGGCAGAAGGAGATTTAATGGAATCTCTATGGTCTCTATATGAGCCTCAGATTTCTTTGGATCCTTAATAGGGAACTCCTTCTTGCTTGAGGGACGTCCCAGGAGGTCTTCCTCACTAGGAATTTCGTCCTCTTCCTCCCTTGTGCATTCGGCCACATTGATCACATCAATGGCCTTGCACTCTCCTTTTGGATTCTCTTCTGTATTACTTGAGAGAATACTGGGAGGAGTTTCAATGACTTTCTTACTCAGCTGGCCCACTTGTGCCTCCAAATTTCTAATGGAGGATCTTGTTTCATTCATGAAACTGAAAGTGGCCTTTGACAGATCAGAGACTATATTGGCTAAATTAGAAGTGTTTTGTTCATAATTCTCTGTCTGTTGCTGAGAAGATGATGGATATGGCTTGCTATTGCTCAGCCTATTGCGTCCACCATTGTTAAAACCTTGTTGAGGTTTTTGTTGATCCTTCCATGAGAAATTTTGATGATTTCTCCATGATGAGTTATAGGTGTTTCCATAAGGTTCACCCATGTAATTAACCTCTGCCATGGCAGGGTTCTCAGGATCATAAGCTTCTTCAGAAGCTGCCTCTCTAGTACTGTTGGATGCATGTTGCCATCTATTCAGATTTTGAGATCATGTTGACCTGTTGAGTCAACACTTTGTTCTGAGCCATATGGCATTCAGAGCATCAATTTCAAGAACTCCTTTCTTCTGAGGTATCCCATTATTCACGGAGTTCCTCTCAGAAGTGTACATGAACTGGTTTTTTGCAACCATGTCAATGAGTTCTTGAGCCTCTTCAGGCGTTTTCTTTAGATGAAGATCCACCTGCAGAATGGTCCAATGACATTTTCGAAAATTCAGATAGACCATAATAGAATATATCTAATATGGTCCATTCTGAAAACATGTCAGATGGACATCTTTTGGTCAACTGCTTGTATCTTTCCCAAGCTTCATAGAGGATTCACCATCTTTTTGTTTGAAGGTTTGAACATCCACTCTTAGCTTGCTCAGCTTTTGAGGAGGAAAGAATTTATCCAAGAGGCAGTGACCAGCTTATCCCAGAGTCCAGGCTATCTTTGGGTTGTGAATCCACCATATTCTAGCTCTTCTCTTACAGCAAAAGGGAAAAGCATGAGTTTGTAGACTTCAGGATCAACTCCATTCGTCTTTACAGTCTCACAGATCTGCAAGAACTCAGTTAAAAACTGATAAGGATCTTCAGATGGAAGTCCATAAAACTTGCAGTTTTATTGCATTAATGCAACTAGCTAAGGTTTCAGCTTAAGTTGTTGGCTCCAATGGCAGGAATGGAGATGCTTCTTTCCATCAACTTGGACGTTGGCTTTGTGAAGTCACCAAGCATTTCTCCTTGCATTATTATTATTTTCGGCTGCCATCTCCTTCTCTTGTTCGAAAATTTCTGAAAGGTTACCTTTAGAATAATTTAATTTAGCTTCTCTTAATTTCCTCTTCAGAGTCCTTTCAAGTTCTGGATCAATTTCAACAAGAGTGCCTTTTTCCCTGTTCCTGCTCATATGAAAGGAGAGAACAAGAAAAGAAAGGAATCCTCTATGTCACAGTATAGAGATCCTTTATGTTAGTAGAAGAAGAAAGGGGAGAAGAATGAAGAAGAATGGTTCGATTTTTAGATGAAAAAGGTGAAGAAAGTGTTAGTAATTAAATAATTAAAGAATAAGAAAAGAGAGGGAGAATTTCGAAAATAATTTGAAAAAGGGTTAGGAATTTTCGAAATTAAATATAAAATAAGATTAAATTAAATTTAAACATTAAAAGAATTTTTGAAAAAGGGATGAGATATTTTCGAAATTAAGAGGGAAAAGTAGTTAGGTGGTTTTGAAAAAGATAAAAACAAACAAGAGTTAGTTAGTTGATTGAAAAAGATTTTAAAATCAAATTTGAAAAAGATAAGAAGATAAGAAGTTAGATAAGATATTTTGAAATCAAAATTTTTTTTAAAAAATAAAATTTTGAAAAGAATAAGATAAAAAGATAAGATAAAAATTTTAAAAGAAAGATATTTTGAAAAGATTTAATTTTTAAAATGACTTAACTAACAAGAAACTACAAGATAAGATTCTAGAACTTAAAGATTGAACCTTTCTTAACAAGAAAGTAACAAACTTCAAATTTTTGAACCAATCACATTAATTGTTAGCTAATTTTCGAAAATTTAGATGTAAAGATAAGAAAAAGATTTTGAAAATAGTTTGAAAAAGATTTTTGGAATTTTCGAAAATAATGAAAAAAAAATGAAAAAGATATGATTTTTGAAAAAGATTTTAAAAAGATAAGATTTTTAAAACTGAAAATTTTGACTTGACTTGTAAAAACACTAATTTTAAAAATTTTTGACCAAGTCAACCCAAAATTTCAAAAATTTGGAGGAAAATATGGAAAAGATATTTTTTTTGATTTTTGAATTTTTAATTATGAGAGAGAAAAACAACAAATACTCAATGCATGAAATTTTTAGATCAAACATGAATGTATGCAAGAATGCTATGAATGTCAAGATGAACACCAAGAACACTTTGAAGATCATGATGAACATCAAGAACTATTTTTTGAAAAATTTTTGATGCAAAAAAATATGCAACAACCAACTTAGAAATTTTAATGCTTGGAAAATATGAATGCAAAGATGCACATGAAAAAACAAGAAAGACAAAACAAGAAAACATCAAGATCAACAAGAAGACTTATCAAGAACAACTTGAAGATCATGAAGAACACTTTGAATGCATGGAATTTTCGAAAAATGCAAGAAAAATTTTTAAAGCATGCAATTGACACCAAACATAAAAATTGACTCAAGACTCAAACAAGAAACACAATATATTTTTTTATTTTTATGATTTTCTAATTTTTTGAATTTTTATTAAATTTTTTTTCGAAAATATAGTGTAGAAAAACGAAAAATAAAAGAAAAAATTTTGAAAAAGATTTTTGAAAGGAAAATTACCTAATCTGAGCAACAAGATGAACCGTCAGTTGTCCATACTCAAACAATCCCCGGCAACGGCGCCAAAAACTTGGTGGACGAAATTGTGATCCATGCTCTTTGTACTTGTATAAAATTTAATAATTGGCTCTATTTGAGTTCACAACTCCGTTCAACTAATCAGCAAGTGTACTGGGTCGTCCAAGTAATAAACCTTACGCGAGTAAGGGTCGATCCCACAGAGATTGTTGGTATGAAGCAAGCTATGGTCACCTTGTAAATCTCAGTTAGGCAGATTAAATTGGTTTATGGATTTTCGAATATTAATAATAAAAAGGAAAATAAAAGGGATAGAATTACTCATGTAAATCAATAGTGGGAGTTTCAGATAAGTGCATGGAGGTGCTGTGCTCCTTTTGAATCTCTACTTTCTCATTGCTTTCATCCAATCCTTCTTACTCCTTTCCATGGCAAGCTGTATGTAGGGCATCACCATCATCAATGGCTACTTTCAATCCTCTCGGGAAAATGGTCCTATGCGCTGTCACTGCACGGCTAATCGTCTGGAGGCATCACCCTTAGTTGATGGCTACATCCCATCCTCTCAGTGAAAATGGTCCAAATGCTCTGTCACAGCACGGCTAATCATCTGTCAGTTCTCAATCAGGTTGGAGTAGAATCCATTAATTCTTTTGCGCCTGTCACTAACGCCCAGCCTTCAGGAGTTTGAAGCTCGTCACAATCATTCAATACCGGAATCCTACTCGGAATACCACAGACAAGGTTAGACTTTCCGGATTCCCAGGATCCTACTCGGAATACCACAGACAAGGTTAGACTTTCCGGATCCTCATGAATGCCGCCATCTATCTAGCTTATACCACGAATCTGTTCGGAATCTAAGAGATATGCGCCCGGCCTAAGGTAGAACGGAAGTGGTTGTCAATCACGCGCGTTCATAGTGAGAATGATGATGAGTGTCACGGATCATCACATCATCAAAGTGTTGTGCAACGTATATCTTGGAATAAGAATAAAAGAGAATTGAATAAAAGTAATAGTAATTGTATTGAACTTTGAGGTACAGCAGAGCTCCACACCCTTAATCTATGGTGTGCAGAAACTCCACCGTTGAAAATACATAAGTGAAAGATTCAGACATGGCCGAATGGCCAGCCCCCCTGTGGTCACAAGACCGAATGATCAAAAGACTCTAATACAATAGTTAAATGTTCTATTTATAATAAACTAGCTTCTAGGGTTTACATGAGTAAGTAATTGATGCATAAATCCACTTCCAGGGCCCACTTGGTGTATGCTTGGGCTGAGCTTGATCTATCCACGATGATGGCTTTTCTTGGAGTTGAACTCCAAGTTTATGACGTGTTTTGGGCGTTCAACTCCGGATCATGACGTTTTTCTGGCGTTTAACTCCAGACAGCAGCATGTACTTGGCGTTCAACGCCAAGTTACATCGTTAATTCCCGAATAAAGTATGAACTATTATATATTGCTGGAAAGCTCTGGATGTCTACTTTCCAATTCCGTTGAGAGCGCGCCATTTGGAGTTCTGTAGCTCCAGAAAATCCATTTTGAGTGCAGGGAGGTCAGATTCCAACAGCATCAGCAGTCCTTTTTGTCAGCCTTTTTCAGAGTTTTGCTCAAGTCCCTCATTTCAGCCAGAAATTACCTGAAATCACAGAAAAACACACAAACTCATAGTAAAGTCCAGAAATGTGAATTTAACATAAAAACTAATGAAAACATCCCTAAAAGTAGCTTGACTTACTAAAAACTACCTAAAATAATGCCAAAAGCGTATAAATTATCCGCTCATCACAACACCAAACTTAAATTGTTGCTTGTCCCCAGCACTGAAAATCAATTCGGATAAAAGAAGAGAATATACTATAAATTCCAGAATATCAATGAATATTAATTATAATTAGATGAGCGGGACTTGTAGCTTTTTGCTTCTGAATAGTTTTGGCATCTCACTTTTTACTTCTGAAAAATTTTGGCATCTTAGAGTGGCTCTGCTTAGAATTCTCTGTCTGTTACTGAGAAGATGATGGAAGAGGCTTGCCATTGCTAAACCTGTTTCTTCCACCATTATTGTTGTTGAAACCTTGTTGAGGTCTCTGTTGATCCTTCCATGAAGATTTGGATGATTTCTCCATGAGATTATAGTGTTTCCATAGGGTTCTCCCATGTAATTCACCTCCTCCATTGAAGGGTTCTCAGATCATAAGCTTCTTCTTCAGATGAAGCATCCTTAGTACTGCCTGGTTCAGCTTGCATTCCAGACAGACTTTGAGAGATCATATTGACTTACTGAGTCAATATTTTATTCAGAGCGAGTATGGCATTCAGAGTATCAATCTCAAGAACTCCTTTCTTCTGATTGGTCCCATTGTTCACAGGATTCCTTTCAGAAGTGTACATGAATTGGTTATTTGCAACCATTTTAATGAGTTCTTGAGCTTCTGCAGGTGTCTTCTTCAGATGAAGAAATCCTCCAGCAGAGCTGTCCAATGACATCTTAGATAGTTCAGACAGACCATCATAGAAGATACCTATGATGCTTCATTCAGAAAGCATGTCAGATGGACACTTTCTGATCAATTGTTTGTATCTTTCCCAAGCTTCATAGAGGGATTCACCTTCCTTCTGTCTGAAGGTTTGGACTTCCACTCTAAGCTTACTCAATTTTTGAGGTGGAAAGAACTTTGCCAAGAAGGCATTGACTAGCTTTTCCCAAGAGTTCAGGCTTTCTTTAGGTTGTGAATCCAACCATATCCTAGCTCTGTCTCTTACAGCAAAAGGGAATAGCATAAGTCTATAGACCTCAGGGTCAACCCCATTAGTCTCGACAGTGTCACATATTTGCAAGAATTCAGCTAAAAACTGATGAGGATCTTCCAATGGAAGTCCATGGAACTTGCAATTCTGTTGCATTAGAGAAACTAATTAAGGCTTAAGCTCAATGTTGTTTGCTCCCATGGCAGGGATAGAGATGCTTCTCCCATAGAAGTCGGGAGTAGGTGCAGTAAAGTCACCCAACACCTTCCTTACATTGTTGGCATTGTTGTTATTTTCGGCTGCCATGGGTTCTTCTTCTTTGAAGATTTCTGTTAGGTCCTCTACAGAGAGTTATGCTTTAGCTTCTCTTAGCTTTCGCTTCAAGGTCCTTTCAGGTTCAGGGTCAGCCTCAACAAGAATGCTTTTGTCTTTGTTCCTGCTCATATGAAAGAGAAGAGAACAAGAAAATATGGAATCCTCTTTGTCACAGTATAGAGACTCCTTGAAGTGTCAGAGGAAAAGAAAAATAGAAGGAAGAGGTAGAAGAATTCGAACATATCAAGAAAGATGGAGTTCAAATTGTGCATTGAGGAGGAGTGTTAGTCCATAAATAGAAGGATGTGAGAAGAGGGGAAGATATTTTCGAAATTAAGTAAAAAGATTAAAAACTTTTGAAAAATACTATTGATTTTCGAAAACTAGGAGTGGAAAAGAAATCAATGATTTTTGAAAAAGATTTTGAAATTAGAAATCAAAAAGATATGATTGAAAACTATTTTGAAAAAGATTGATTAAAAAGATATGGTTGAGAAGATATGATTTGAAAAACAATTTAAAAGATTTTGATTTTGAAAATTAATAACTTGCCTAACAAGAAAGATATGATTCAGACATTAAACCTTTCTCAACAGAAAAGGCAACATACTTGAATGTTGAATCAATCATTAATTGTTAGTAAGTATCTTTGAAAAGAAGAAATTGATTTTGAAAATATATGATTGAAAAGATTTGATTTGAAAAGATTTAATTTTGAAAAATTTTGAAAACTTGAAAAAATTGAATTAAAATAAAATCTTCCCTCTTGTGCCATCCTGGCGTTAAACCCCAGAATGGTGTCCATTCTGGCGTTTAACGCCCAACTCTACCTTTTGGGCGTTAAACGCCCAGCCAGGCACCCTGGCTGGCGTTTAAATGCCAGTTTTCCTTCCTCACTGGGTTTTTTAACGCCCCTTTTTCTGTATAATTCCTCTGCTGTATGTTCTGAATCTTCAATTCTCTGTATTTGACTTGAAAAGACACAAATTAAAATTTTTTTTGGATTTTTAATAATGAGAATAATCAAAATGCAACTAAATCAATAAACATGCATGCAAGACACCAAACTTAGAAGTTTGTACACTACTGACACTAACAAATGAAATGCATATGAGAAACAACAAAACACTCAAGTCAAGAGAATTTAAAGATCAGAGTAAGGAAATCATCAAGAATACTTGAAGATCACTTAAGACATGCAGAATGCAAGAAGAACAGAAACATGCAATTGACACCAACTTAAAATGAGACACTAGACTCAAACAAGAAACATACAATATTTTTGGGTTTTTTAAGATTTTGTAATTTTTTTGGATTTTTCAAAAATTAAGTGGAACAGAAAATAAGATATCAAAATTCTTAATGAGAATTCCAGAATCAAGCAATGTTAGTCTAAAGCTTTAGTCTAAAGGAATTAGACATGGCTAGCCAAGCTTCAGCAGGACATTGCATTCAAGAGCTAAATTGATGAAATTAATCAGCTTTGGTAATGATAGAACATCACCTTGAAACACTAGAATTCATTCTAAGAACTCTGAAAAAAATACCTAATCTAAGCACAAGATGAACCGTCAGTTGTCCAAACTCAACAATCCCTGGCAACGGCGCCAAAAACTTGGTGCACGAAATTGTGATCTCTACTTTTCACAACTCAAACAATCCCCGTAATGGCTCCAAAACTTGGTGCTCAAAACCATGGTCTAAACATAATTTCACAACTTCTCACAACTAACCGCAAGTGCACTGGGTCGTCCAAGTAATAAACCTTACGCAGTAAGGTCGATCCCACGGAGATTGTTGGTATGAAGCAGCTATGGTCACCTTGTAAATCTCATCAGGCAGATTCAAATGGTTATGAATGATATATGAATAAGCATAAAATAAGGATAGAGATACTTATGTAATTCATTGGTGAGAATTTCAGATAAGCGTATGGAGATGCTTTGTCCCTTCTGTCTCTCTGCTTTCTTACTGTCTTCTTTTAATCCTTCTTACTCCTTTCCATGGCAAGCTGTATGTTGGGCATCACCATTGTCAGTGGTTACAGTCCCGTCCTCTCAATGAAAATATTCAACGCGCTCTGTCACAGCACGGCTAATCATCTGTCGGTTCTCAATCAGGTTGGAATAAAATCCATTGATTCTTTTGCGTCTGTCACTGACGCCCAGCCTTCAGGAGTTTGAAGCTCGTCACAGTCATTCAATCATTGAATCCTACTCGGATTTAGACCTTCCGATTCTCTTGAATGCCGCCATCAATTCTAGCTTATACCACGAAGATTCTGATTAAGAAATCCAAGAGATATCCACTCAATCTAAGGTCGAACGGAGGTGGTTGTCAGGTACACGTTCATAGGTGAGAATGATGATGATTGTCTGATGAGCGGATAATTTATACGCTTTTTGGCATCGTTTTTAGTATGTTTTTAGTATAATCTAGTTAGTTTTTAGTATATTTTTATTAGTTTTTAGCTAAAATTCACTTTTCTGGACTTTACTATGAGTTTGTGTGTTTTTCTGTGATTTCAGGTATTTTCTGGCTGAAATTGAGGGATCTGAGCAAAAATCTGATTCAGAGGCTGAAAAGGACTGCAGATGCTGTTGGATTCTGACCTCCCTGCACTCGAAGCGGAATTTTTGGAGCTACAGAAGCCCAATTGGCGCGCTCTCAATGGCGTTGGAAAGTAGACATCCTGGGCTTTCCAGCAATGTATAATAGTTTATACTTTGCACGAGATTTGATGGCCCAAACCGGCGTTGCAATTCAGCCTCAGAATTTCCAGCGTTTAACGCTGGAACTGGCATAAAAAGTGGAGTTAAACGCCCAAACTGGCATGAAAGCTGGCGTTTAACTCCAGAAAAGGTCTCTACACATGAAAGCTTCAATGCTCAGCCCAAGCACACACCAAGTGGGCCCGGAAGTGGAATTTTCTGTCATTTACTCATTTCTGTAAACCTTAGGTTACTAGTTCACTATTAATAGGATCTTTTGACATTGTATCTGTACCTCATGACACTTTACACGTTTCTTTGTGTACTTCTTACAGCATGAGTCTCTAAACCCCATGGTTGGGGGTGAGGAGCTCTACTGTGTCTTGATGAATTAATGCAATTACTATTGTTTCTTATTCAATCATGCTTGCTTCCGTTCTAAGATATCACTTGTTCTTAACCCGGATGAATATGATGACCCGTGACACTCATCATATTCTCAACTATGAACGCGTGCCTGACAACCACCTCCGTTCTACTTTAGATTGAGTAGATATCTCTTGGATTCTTTAATCAGAATCTTCGTGGTATAAGCTAGAATTGATGGCGGCATTCAAGAGAATCCGGAAGGTCTAAACCTTGTTTGTGGTATTCTGAGTAGGACTCAATGATTGAATGACTGTGACGAGCTTCAAACTCCTGAGGGCGGGTGTTAGTGACAGACGCAAAAGAATTATTGGATTCTATTCCGGCCTGATTGAGAATCGACAGATGGATAGCCGTGCCGTGACAGGGTGCGTTGAACATTTCCACTGAGAGGATGGGAGGTAGCCATTGACAACGGTGAAACCCTACATACAGCTTGCCATGGAAGGAGCCTTGCGTGCTTGATGAAAAAGACAGTAGGAAAGCAGAGATTCAGAAGATGGAGCATCTCCAAAACCTCAACCTATTCTCCATTACTGCATACAAGTATTTATTTCATGTTCTTTTGCTTTTCACAATCAATCCTGATAATTTCTGATATCCTGACTAAGATTTACAAGATAACCATAGCTTGCTTCAAGCCGACAATCTCCGTGGGATCGACCCTTACTCACGTAAGGTATTACTTGGACGACCCAGTGCACTTGCTGGTTAGTTGTGCGGGATTGCAAAAGTGTGATTGCAATTTCATGCACCAAGTTTTTGGCGCCGTTGCCGGGGATTGTTCGAGTTTGGACAACTGACGGCTTATCTTGTTGCTTAGATTAGAACTGTTTTATTTTTGTTGGTTTAGAGTCTTTTAGTTGAGTCTAGTTTCATATTTTAAGTTTGGTGTCAATTGCATGCTTTTGTTTTTCTTCTAATTTTTGAATTTGCATGTCTTTAGTCCCTTTTTGATCCATAAAAATTCTCAGTTTGGTGTCCTCTTTGTGTTTTTCCTTTAAAATTTTCGAAAAAATTGTGTTTGATTTTCTAAAAATTTTAAGTTTGGTGTCATTTTGTTGTTTTTCTCTTTCTTCACTTCAAAAATCAAATCTTTTTCATAAAAATTTTTCAATCATATCTTTCTAATTGCTAATCTCAAAATCTTTTTAATTAACTAATTGATTCAATTTTCAATTTGCTTTGATCTTATTTTCTTTTAATTTTCGAATTTTTATTTTATTTTCCTTTTGTTTTATTTTATTTTATTTTTTCGGCTAATTCAAAAAAAATATTTTTCTACTTGCAATCCATATCATTCCCTTTATCCATCATGGACCTAAGTGAGATTGATCAGTCCAGAAGGACTCTGGGGTCATATGCTAACCCCATTACAGCTGCATATGGGAGTAGCATCTGTACACCTCCCATCAAAGCAAGCAGCTTTGAGCTAAACCCTCAACTCATTATCATAGTGCAGCAAAATTGCCAGTATTCCGGTCTTCCTCAGGAAGAGCCTACTGAGTTTCTGGCACAGTTCTTACAAATTGCTGACACAGTACATGATAAAGAGGTGGATCAGGATGTCTACAGACTATTACTGTTTCCATTTGCTGTAAAAGATCAAGCTAAAAGGTGGTTGAATAACCAACCTACAGCAAGCATAAAGACATGGAAACAGTTATCAGACAAATTCCTGAATCATTTTTACCCTCCAAAGAGGATGACACAGCTAAGGCTGGACATCCAAGGCTTTAAACAAGAGGATAATGAATCCCTTTATAATGCCTGTGAGAGGTATAGAGGTATGCTAAGAAAGTGCCCCTCTGAAATGTTTTCAGAGTGGGTACAGTTAGACATCTTCTACTATGGGCTTACAGAAAAAGCTCAGATGTCTTTAGATCACTCAGCTGGTGGATCTATACACATGAGAAAGACAATTGAAGAGGCTCAAGAGCTTATAGACACTGTTGCTAGAAACCAATATTTGTACTCTAGCAATGAGTTCTCTCCAAAAGAGGAAGTCATGGCAGTAGTCACTGATCCTAATCCTCAAGAACAGATGATTGAGCTTAATCAACAATTACTTCTGATGACAGAATAGTTAGCAGAATTTAAAGAGATGCTACATGAAACTAAAGTTGCTAACAAGAACATAGAACTGCAGTTGAATCAAGCAAAACAGCAGATATCTAAACAGATAATAGGAGAATGTCAAGCAGTGCAACTGAGGAGTGGGAAGACACTGAACAACACCACTCAAAAGAGCAAAAAGTCAAATAAGGAACAATTGACAGAGGATAACCAAACCACTGTTCAAAATCCCTCTGAGGACAGTAAGAGCCCAGAGAGGAATGCTATTGGCGTTCAAACGACAGAAAAGGAGGGAAAGCTGGCGTTAAACGCCCATTCCCTGCCCAGTTCTGGCGTTCAAACGCCAGAAAAGGGGGAAAAGTTGGCGTTTAACGCCCATTGTCCACCCAATCCTGGCGTTCAGACGCCAAAGGAGGCTCAGACACCTGAGAGTGCTGACAGTAACCCCTCTAAAAAGGATTCTTCAACCACTTCTGTAAGGAATAAGCCTGCAGCAACTAAGGTTGAAGAATATAAAGCCAAGATGCCTTATCCTCAGAAACTCTGCCAAGCGGAGCAGGATAAGCAATTTGCCCGCTTTGCTGATTATCTAAGGACTCTTGAAATAAAGATTCCATTTGCAGAGGCACTTGAGCAAATACCTTCTTATGCTAAGTTCATGAAAGAGATCTTAAGTCATAAGAAGGATTGGAGAGAAACTGAAAAAGTATTTCTCACTGAAGAATGCAGTGCAGTCATTCTGAAAAGCTTACCAGAAAAGCTTCAAGATCCAGGAAGCTTTATGATACCATGCACATTAGAAGGTGCTTGCACCAAGACAGCCCTATGTGATCTTGGAGCAAGCATCAATCTAATACCTCCATCCACTATCAGAAAGCTTGGGTTGACTGGAGAAGTCAAACCAACCCGGATATGCCTCCAACTTGCTGATGGCTCCATTAAACATCCATCAGGCATAATAGAGGATATGATTGTCAAGGTTGGGCCATTTGCCTTTCCAACTGACTTTGTGGTGCTGGAAATGGAGGAGCACAAAAGTGCAACTCTCATTCTAGGAAGACCTTTCCTAGCAACTGGACGAACTCTCATTGATGTACAAAAAGGGGAAGTAACCCTGAGAGTCAATGAGGATGAGTTCAAGTTGAATGCTGTGAAAGCTATGCAGCATCCAGACACACCAAATAACTGCATGGGCGCTGACATTATTGACTCTTTGGTGGAAGAGATCAATATGACTGAAAGCCTAGAATCAGAGCTTGAAGACATCTTCAAGGATGTTCAACCTGAGCATTTTTTGACCATCCACGCGGACGTACACTGTACGCGTACGCGTGGATGTAAAGTTTCACGTCCAGCCAAAAACCCGAGAGTTAGGCCTGCACTGTGCAAACATTGGGCCTAGGGCACAAGTCTATGCACGCGTGCGCGCACCTGGCGCGTACGCGCACATGATCTTAAATTCGCAATGCGCGCGCACGCACACTGTGCGCGCGCGCGTCGATTGCACAATCTGCACTCTCGGTACTTTTACCCGAGAGTTGTGCCAGACTTGGGCCGACATTATGCCTCCGGCCTAACTCGATACATGCGTGTGCGCACCTGGCGCGTACGCGTCCTTCGACCAATATACCCATCGACGCGTAAACGTGCATGACGCACACGCGTCGGTAAAAAAAAAAAAGAGTTTTTTTTTCTCCCCTTCCATTTTCTTTGCCTTATCACATTCGCATACTTCTACTCTTCCCGTTTTCATTTAATTTTTGTAGTATGTTTTCGTTTTTTTTAGTCATTTTAATAATGGTGTTGGATTCTTACACTCAATTGTTGAGAAATTCTTGCATTATATTGGTGCTTCTTGACTTGTTTGATATTGTTGGGTGATGAACCTTTTAAATCAATGCTTCATCTTGTATGACTCTTAAGTCTTTGTGCATTGATATGACCTCATATTGTCTTTCATGACCCACTTCTTCTTATGTGAACTTGATGTGCCATATGCTCTTCATGCTTTAACCTTACTCTTGCATCAAGTATCATTGATATGCCATTTTCTCTTATTGTTTCCTCCTCTACATGTTGTAGCTACCATGTAATAGGGGACCATACTCTTATTTGGCATTAGCCCCCGCCTATGTCTAATTGCCTTGATATCTTTGTTATAGGCTTAATTTTCTTTCTTTCTTTCCTTTTGGGTTGGCCACCAATACGGAGAAGAAAGGAAAAGCTTTTAAATGGGGCAACAAACAAGTCATCCGCACAACCTTTTGAAGGAGCTCATCAATTGTAGCAACCCGTCCACCTTGCTCTCCTTTGCGTGCACCGAGGACGGTGCAAACTTTTAAGTGTGGGGAGGTCGTCCGACCGTTCGGTGATTTTGGGTGACAAACTTCTAATCCTAACACTTTTATATTTCATTTTAGGTTTTTAGGATTCTTATTGCATATATATACACAATAAGCTTAGTCAAAATAATGAAATTTTTCAAGATTTCTATCTATAGGGCACCAATTGATTTGAGTGAAAACTCTTCATAGAACTTGCTTGAAATATATATATTGTGGATCATGTTTTTGAGCTAAGAACACAAGCAAGTGAGATTTGAGCCTAATGGTGTGGTTACATCTTATAACCATTTATTTCCTTTCTTGTGTGCATTATTCTCTTCCTATGATTATAATCTTTGATTTGTTTGATTCTTTATGTCCATTATTTTGTGTATACATGCATTTATATGATTGAGGCCATCATTTCATTAGCTCACTTATCCAAATAGCCAACCCTTTTATATTCCTTTGTTAGCCAATTTGAGCCTACGATTAACCCACTTGTTCTTAATTTTAGCACATTACAAGCCTTAAAGCAAAAAACAATAAATGTCCTTATTTGGATCTTTGATTAGCTTAGGCTAGAGTGTGTGAGTATCATTCAAGTGTGGGAACCTTGGGACATTGGGTGAATAAAAGGGTAGTTTTGTATTATTATTGGAAATATTGGGAATCGGGTATATGCTCATGTATCGATCAAACGTAAAACCTTATGCATTGAGGTTCTTGTATATAGAAAAAAAAATGAGAAAAACGAAAGAAAAAAAATAATATGGAAAAGAAAAAAAATATAGAAAAAGAAAGAAAAAGAAGAAAAAGAAAGAAATAAAAAGGGGACAAAATACCCCAAATTAAAGTATAGTCCAATAAAATCAATGCATAGGTGTTGTGAAATGAAAAGAAAATGCATGAGTATGTGAAAAAGTGAAGAATGGGTAGTTAAGTTAGAACTTAATTGTATAGGATGTCATAGGTTAGGTGGGAAGTCTAAGCTTATCAAAGATTCAAACTTCACGCTCACTTGACCATATATGCATCCTACCTTAACCCTAACCCCATTACAACCTAAAGAAAAGACCTCATGATAAATGTATGCATGCATGAAATATATGTTGATTGTTAGAAGAAGAACAAATCTTAGAAGGCATGATTAGGGGAGAATTGAGAGAATCAACCCTAAACACTTGAGCGAATAGAGTGCAAACACATCCGGTGAGGATTCGATGATCAATTACATGTTTTCACCTATGATCAACTTTTCATGCAAGTTTGTAAAAATATTTAATAACTTAAATCAATTGTGGATTAGACTTGTTAGTCCTTAGCCCTTGTGCATATATGCTTCTTGGGAATTGATTTATTTTGACCAAGCAATTGCATTCATGTGGATAGTTGCATATAGGTAGATTGCATTTAGTTAGTTTTCATTGAATAAATGTTGATGCCCTTTACTTTCTCTTGGCTTAAGCATGAGGACATGCTTGGTTTAAGTGTGGGGAGGTTGACAAACCCCAATTTGACGGTTTATCTTGTATTGAATTTAGGGGATTTTATCACCTTTTACCCACATTTATTCAATGAAATAGCATGGTTTTGTATATTCTCCTTTAATTGTGCTTAAGAGTGAAAACATGCTTTTTAGGTCTTAAAATAGCTAAATCTAATTCTCCTTGATTCCATTAGATGCCTTGATATGTTGTTAAGTGATTTAAGGTTTAGGAGGCAAAGATTGGATCAAGGGAATGAAGAAAGAAGCATGAAAAGTTGGAGAACTCATGAAGAAATGAAAGAACCGGAAAGCTGTCAAGCCGACCTCTTCGCACTTAAACGACCATAACTTGAGCTACAGAGGTCCAAATGATGCGGTTCCAGTTGGGTTAGAAAGCTAACATCCGGAGCTTCGAAACGATATAAGATTTGCCATAGTTGCCACACGTATGGTGGCGCGCACGCGCAAAGTATGCGCACGCGCCGTTGCTGCCACCTAGTTCACTTAAAGCAACATGTGGCCAGCGATTTTAGAAGCCTTGTGGGCCCAATCCAACTCATTTCTGATGCTATTTAAGCCAAGGATTGAAGGGGAATCAATATACTTTTGATACTTTCACATGTTAGTTACCATTAGCTTAGTTTAGTTTAGAAGTAGTTTCTAGAGAGAGAAGCTCTCACTTCTCTCTAGGATTAGAATTAGGATTAGGTTTAGTTCTTAGATCTAGATTTTAGATTCATCTTCTTCTACTTCTATTCTCTTAATTTCTAGTTGTTACATTCATCTTCCTCTATTCTTTTGTTGTAATTTCCTTTATGATTGTTCTTGCATTTTGTTGTAGATCTACTTTTGTTCCTTCCTTCCTCTTTCAATTCAATTCAAGGTAAATCATAATAATTGTGTTCCTTTTGCTTTGTTAGTTGTTAATTCCTTTCAATAATTGTTGTTAGATTTCATTCTTGTTGTCAATTTACTATGCTTTTCTTTTGTGCCTTCCAAGTGTTTGATGAAATGCTTGGTTGGATTTTAGTGTAGCTTTTGTTTCTCTTGGCCTAGGTAGAGTAATTAGTGACTCTTGAGTTATCTAATTCCTTTGATGATTGATAATTAGAAGTTGCTAATTGATTTGAATGCCTCTAAAGCTAGTCTTTCCTTTAGGAGTTGATTAGGACTTGAGGAATCAAATTGATTCATCCACTTGACTTTCCTCCATGGTTAGAGGTTAACTAAGTGGGAGCAATGAACAATTCTCATCACAATTGAGGAGGATAACTAGGATAGGACTTCTAGTTCTCATATCTTGCCAAGAGCTTTGTTAGTTGTTAGTTTATTTCTTTTGCCATTTATATTTCTTGTCTAAAATCTCAAAAACCCCAAAACAACTCAAACCAATGACAAGACACTTTATTGTAATTCCTAGGGAGAACGACCCGAGGTTTGAATACTTCGGTTTATAAATTTTAGGGGTTTGTACTAGTGACAAACAACTTTTTGTATGAAAGGATTAGTGATTGGTTTAGAAACTATACTTGCAACGAGAATTCATTTGTGAATTCTAAACCGTCAAAAATCCAATCGTCATGGTCCATAAGTGATCTTAAGGGCATTAGCCCAGCTAGATGCATGCACAAGATCCTGTTGGAGGATAATGCCAAACCAGTGGTCCAACCACAGAGGAGGCTAAATCCAGCCATGAAGGAGGTGGTGCAGAAAGAGGTCACTAAATTACTAGAGGCTGGGATTATTTATCCTATTTCTGATAGCCCTTGGGTGAGCCCTGTCCAAGTTGTCCCCCAAAAGGGAGGCATGACAGTGGTTCATAATGAAAAAATGAACTGGTTCCTACAAGAACAGTCACAGGGTGGCGTATGTGTATTGACTACAGAGGCTCAATACAGCCACCAGAAAGGATCATTTTCCTTTACCATTCATAGACCAATGCTAGAAAGACTACTGGTCATGATTATTACTGCTTTTTGGATGGCTATTCAGGTTACAACCAAATTGCAGTAGATCCTCAGGACCAAGAGAAAACAGCATTTACTTGCCCTTCTGGCGTATTTGCCTACAGAAGGATGCCTTTTGGTCTGTGTAATGCTCCTGCAACCTTTCAGAGATGCATGCTATCCATCTTCTCTGATATGGTGGAGAAATTCCTGGAAGTCTTCATGGATGACTTCTCAGTATATGGAGACTCATTCAGCTCCTGTCTTGACCACCTAGCACTTGTTCTGAAAAGGTGCCAAGAGACTAACCTGGTTTTAAACTGGGAGAAATGTCACTTTATGGTGACTGAAGGAATTGTCCTTGGGCACAAAATTTCAAGCAAGGGAATAGAGGTGGATAAGGCAAAGGTAGAGGTAATTGAAAAATTACCACCACCTGCCAATGTTAAGGCAATCAGAAGCTTTCTGGGGCATGCAGGATTCTACAGAAGGTTCATAAAGGATTTTTCGAAAATTGCAAAACCTTTGAGTAACCTGCTAGCTGATGACACGCCATTTGTGTTTGACACACAGTGTCAGCAGGCGTTTGAGACCCTGAAAGCTAAGCTGGTCACAGCACCAGTCATCTCTGCACCAGATTGGACATTGCCATTTGAATTAATGTGTGATGCCAGTGATCATGCCATTGGTGCAGTGTTGGGACAGAGGCATAACAAACTTCTGCATGTTATTTATTATGCTAGCCGTGTTCTAAATGACACATAGAAGAATTACACAACCACAGAAAAAGAGTTACTTGCAGTGGTCTATGTCATTGACAAGTTTAGATCCTATCTAGTGGGATCCAAAGTGGTTGTGTACACTGACCATGCTGCTCTTAAATACTTACTCACAAAGCAGGATTCAAAACCCAGGCTTATAAGATGGGTGTTGCTTCTGCAAGAGTTTGATATAGAAATAAGAGACAGAAAAGGGACAGAGAACCAGGTAGCTGATCATCTGTCCCGAATAGAACCAGTAGCTGGGGCATCCCTCCCTTCCACTAAGATTTCTGAGACTTTCCCAGATGAGCAACTCTTTACCATCCAGGAAGCTCCATGGTTTGCAGATATTGCAAATTATAAAGCTGTGAGGTTCATACCACAGGAGTACAGCAGAGTGCAAAGAAAGAAATTAATTTCAGATGCCAAGTACTACATGTGGGATGAACCGTATCTCTTTAAGAGATGTGTAGACGGAATGATCCGTAGATGTGTACCCAGAGAAGAAGCACAAAGGATCCTATGGCACTGCCATGGATCACAGTATGGAGGACATTTTGGAAGTGAGCGAACAGCCACTAAAGTCCTCCAATGTGGCTTCTACTGGCCTACTCTCTATAAAGATGCCCGAGAGTTTGTGCGTAACTGTGACAGTTGCCAAAGAGCTGGTAACTTGCCTCACGGATATGCAATGCCTCAACAAGGGATATTAGAGATAGAGTTGTTTGATGTATGGGGAATTGACTTCATGGGTCCATTCCCACCATCATACTCAAACACTTACATTCTGGTAGCAGTGGACTATGTATCTAAGTGGGTAGAAGCAATTGCTACACCCACCAATGATACCAAGACCGTGCTGAAATTCCTCCAGAAACACATCTTCAGCAGGTTTGGTGTTCCCAGAGTACTAATCAGTGATGGGGGCACTCATTTCTACAATAGACATCTATACTCTGCTATGGTCAGATATGGAATTAGCCACAAAGTGGCAACTTCGTATCATCCACAGACAAATGGGCAAGCTGAAGTCTCTAACAGAGAGCTAAAAAGAATCCTGGAAAAGACTGTGATAGCCCGAAGAAAGGATTGGGCAAAGTGTTTGGATGATGCTCTGTGGGCATACAGAACAGCATTCAAGACTCCTATAGGAACCTCTCCATACCAATTGGTGTATGGGAAGGCCTGTCATCTGCCCGTGGAACTGGAACATAAAGCCTACTGGGCAACCAGATTCCTAAACATGGATGCTCAGTTAGCTGGTGAAAAAAGATTGCTCCAGCTAAATGAGCTAGAGGAGTTCAGACTCAATGCCTTTGTAACGCCAGGTGTGCAGCATCCTGGGCGTTTCGCAAAACGCCCAGTGACAAAGGGGATTCTGGCGTTTAACGCCAGCCAGGGCACCTGGCTGGGCGTTAAACGCCCACAATGGGCATCAAATGGACGTTAAACGCCAGAATGGATGCCATTCTGGGCGTTTAACGCCAGAAAGGTGGGGGACCAAGATTTTGTTTTCCAATCAAATTTTTTTCAAACTTTCCTTTTCTTACCCATACTTTTCTACATAAACACATCTCAACCTTTCATCATTCACTTTCAAATCTTCAAAAATCAAAAATCATTCTTCAAATCTCTCTCAAATCAATCCCAAATCTTATTCAAAAACTCACCTCTCAAATTCTCCCCATATCTTCTCAAATCTCCTTTCAATTTTTTCGAAATCTCCTTCCCCCCTTATAAAACCACGTTCGGCCTCACCATTCCCCCACACCATTCGAATTTGCTCTTCTCCTCTCTCTCCTCCTTCCTTTCTTTTGCTTGAGGACAAGCAAACCTCTAAGTTTGGTGTGCTTTTCCGTGATCACTAAAGCCAAGATTCATCAAGATCATGGCTCCTAAGGGAAAACAAACCAATTTAAGAGGAAAGAAAGAGAATAATCCAAAGAATCTTTGGAATCAAGAGAAGTTCTTAACCAGAGAACATGAAGACCATTATCACAAAATAATGGGTCTGAGGTCAGTGATCCCGGAAGTTAAATTTGATCTGAAAGAAGATGAATATCCGGGGATCCAAGAGCAAATTCGAAACAGAGGATGGGAAGTTCTAACCAATCCTGAGATGAAGGTTGGAAGAAATATGGTTCAGGAATTCTACTCAAATCTGTGGCTAACAGATAAGCAGAGAATGAGTGGAACTGCTTACCATACCTACAGAACCATGGTCAGAGGGAAAGTTATGTACTTCCATCTGGACAAAATAAGAGAAATCTTCAAATTGCCTCAACTGCAAGATGATCCTGAAACCTTTAATAGGAGAATGGTGAAAGCAGATAAAGGGTTAGATCAAGTTCTAGAGGACATATGCCTCCCTGGAACTAAGTGGATAACCAATTCAAAGGGTGTCCCAAACCAACTCAAGAGGGGAGACCTCAAACCAATTGCAAGAGGTTGGCTAGACTTCATTGGGCGTTCCATACTGCCCACTAGCAACCATTCTGAGGTCACTATCAAGAGAAGCAGGGGCGTGAACTTCAAGAACTGAAACGCCAAAAGTTCTCCCCTCAATTTGAGGGAGCATCCACTTCTCAAAATCAAGGTTGTTGAGTCCTAACTCTGTGAAAAACCTCTATCATTAGGAGCTTATTTAAATTTTTGTTTTCTATTTTTAGTCTCATCTTATATCTATTTTTGAGTCTTGTTTTTAATTCATAAATAATAAAATTTAAAATTCATGTCTTAAAGCTATGAATGTCCTATGAATCCATCACCTCTCTTAAATGAAAAAATGCTTTAATCACAAAAGAACAAGAAGTACAGGATTTCGAATTTATCCTTGAAACTAGTTGAATTAGTTTGATGTGGTGACAATACTTTTTGTTTTCTGAATGAATGCTTGAACAGTGCATATGTCTTTTGAATTTGTTGTTTTGAGAATGTTAAAATTGTTGGCTCTTGAAAGAATGAGGAAAAAAGAGAACTGTTATTGAGGATCTAAAAAATCATCAGATTGATTCTTGAAGCAAGAAAAAGCAGTGAATACAAAAAAAAAAATTCGAAAAAAAAAGAGAAAAGAAAGAAAAAGAAAGAAATAAAGTGTGAACCAAGGCAAAAAGAGTGTGCTTAAGAACCCTGGACACCTCTAATTGGGGACTCTAGCAAAGCTGAGTCACAATCTGAAAAGGTTCACCCAATTATATGTCTGTGGCATGTATGTATCCGGTGGTAATACTGGAAGACAGAGTGCTTTGGGCCACAGCCAAGACTCATACACTAGCTATGTTCAAGAATCATTATACTCAACTAGGAGAATCAATAACACTATCTGAGTTCTGAGTTCCTATAGATGCCAATCATTCTGAACTTCAAAGGATAAAGTGAGATGCCAAAACTGTTCGGAAGCAAAAAGCTACTAGTCCCGCTCATCTAATTGGGGTTAAGTTTCCTTGATATTTTGGAGTCTATAGTATATTCTCTTCTTTTCATCCTACCTTGATTTTCAGTTGCTTGGGGACAAGCAACAATTTAAGTTTGGTGTTGTGATGAGCGGATAATTTATACGCTTTTTGGCATTGTTTTTAGTATGTTTTTAGTATAATCTAGTTAGTTTTTAGTATATTTTTATTAGTTTTTAGCTAAAATTCACTTTTCTAGACTTTACTATGAGTTTGTGTGTTTTTCTGTGATTTCAGGTATTTTCTGGCTGAAATTGAGGGATCTGAGCAAAAATCTGATTCAGAGGCTGAAAAGGACTGCAGATGCTGTTGGATTCTGACCTTCCTGCACTCGAAGCGGAATTTTTGGAGCTACAGAAACCCAATTGGCGCGCTCTCAACGGCGTTGGAAAGTAGACATCCTGGGCTTTCCAGCAATGTATAATAGTCCATACTTTGCCCGAGATTTGATGGCCCAAACCGGCGTTGCAATTCAGCCTCAGAATTTCCAGCGTTTAACGCTGGAACTGGCATAAAAAGTGGAGTTAAACGCCCAAACTGGCATGAAAGCTGGCGTTTAACTCCAGAAAAGGTCTCTACACATGAAAGCTTCAATGCTCAGCCCAAGCACACACGAAGTGGGCCCGGAAGTAGATTTTTCTGTCATTTACTCATTTCTGTAAACCTTAGGTTACTAGTTCACTATTAATAGGATCTTTTGACATTGTATCTGTACCTCATGACACTTTACACGTTTCTTTGTGTACTTCTTACAGCATGAGTCTCTAAACCCCATGGTTGGGGGTGAGGAGCTCTGCTGTGTCTTGATGGATTAATGCAATTACTACTGTTTCTTATTCAATCATGCTTGCTTCCGTTCTAAGATATCACTTGTTCTTAACCCGGATGAATATGATGACCCGTGACACTCATCATATTCTCAACTATGAACGCGTGCCTGACAACCACCTCCGTTCTACTTTAGATTGAGTAGATATCTCTTGGATTCTTTAATCAGAATCTTCGTGGTATAAGCTAGAATTGATGGCGGCATTCAAGAGAATCCGGAAGGTCTAAACCTTGTCTATGGTATTCTGAGTAGGACTCAATGATTGAATGACTGTGACGAGCTTCAAACTCCTGAGGGCGGGGTGTTAGTGACAGACGCAAAAGAATCATTGGATTCTATTCCGGCCTGATTGAGAACCGACAGATGGATAGCCGTGCCGTGACAGGGTGCGTTGAACATTTCCACTGAGAGGATGGGAGGTAGCCATTGACAACGGTGAAACCCTACATACAGCTTGCCATGGAAGGAGCCTTGCGTGCTTGATGAAGAAGACAGTAGGAAAGCAGAGATTCAGAAGATGGAGCATCTCCAAAACCTCAACCTATTCTCCATTACTGCATACAAGTATTTATTTCATGTTCTTTTGCTTTTCACAATCAATCCTGATAATTTCTGATATCCTGACTAAGATTTACAAGATAACCATAGCTTGCTTCAAGCCGACAATCTCCGTGGGATCGACCCTTACTCACGTAAGGTATTACTTGGACGACCCAGTGCACTTGCTGGTTAGTTGTGTGGGATTGCAAAAGTGTGATTGCAATTTCCTGCACCAGTGTCACAGATTATCACATTCATCAAGTTGAGGAACAAGTGATATCTTAGAACAAGAACAAGCTGAATTGAATAGAAGAACAATAGTAATTGCATTAATACTCGAGGTATAGCAGAGCTCCACACTTTAATCTATGGTGTGTAGAAACTCCACCGTTGAAAATACATAAGAACAAGGTTCAGGCATGGCCGTGAGGCCAGCCCCCATGATCTAAGAACTAGATGTCCAAAGATGATCCTAAGATCTGAAATGATCAAAAGATATAAAATACAATAGCAAAAGGTCCTATTTGTAGAGAACTAGTAGCCTAGGGTTTACAGAAATGAGTAAATGACATAAAAATCCACTTCCGGGCCCACTTGGTGTGTGCTTGGGCTGAGCATTGAAGCTTTCATGTGTAGAGACTTTTGTTGGAGTTAAACGCCAGCTTTTGTGCCAGTTTGGGCGTTTAACTCCCATTCTAGTGCCAGTTCGGGCGTTTAACGCCGGGTAGTTTTGAGCTGATTTGGAACGCCGGGTTGGGCCATCAAATCTTGGGCAAAGTATGAACGATTATACATTGCTAGAAAGCCCAGGATGTCTACTTTCCAACGTAATTAAGAGCGCACCAATTGGGCTTCTGTAGCTTCCGAAATCTACTTCGAGTGCAGGGAGGTCAGAATCCAACAGCATCTGCAGTCCTTTTCAGCCTCTGAATCAGATTTTTGCTCAGGTCCCTCAATTTCAGCCAGAAAATACCTGAAATCATAGAAAAACACACAAACTCATAGTAAAGTCCAGAAAGGTGAATTTTAACTTAAAACTAATAAAAATATAATAAAAACTAACTAAAACATACTAAAAACATACTAAAAGCAATGCCAAAAAGCGTATAAATTATCTGCTCATCACTGCGCCTTGGTTCTAGCCTCAACCATAGAGACTCTAATCTCCCCATACCTTGGCTGAACTGGTGTCTCGAGAAGTCCCGAACGAAGTCATGGATTAGCCATCTAAGAGATGTATAGTCAAACTGGCAGTTCAATGCTTTCTACTTAAGTATTCACACGAACCCAAAAAGAACACTGGTGGTTGTCAGGCACGCGGTCTTAGTATGAAGAACAAAGATGATTGTCACAGGTCATCCCATTCATCATGTTGAAGAACGAAAATACATCTTAGAATTAAATCAAACACGAATTAAAGAAAAACAGTAATACTTTTATTAATCCATAAAACTCAGCTCCCCTCAACCTAGGAGGTTTAGAAACTTATACTGATAGAAAACACAATGATAAACAAAATATGGCATAAAGTCCTCTATGATTATATAAAATATCCCTTAAATACTAAACTAATGACTAAGGGTTACATAAGAAGGGTAAAACAGTCTTTTAGTGCTAAAATCCACTTCTGGGACCCACTTGGTGAGTGTTTGGCCTGAGCTTTGATGAGATCCACATGCTCTTAGGCCTCTAGGGTGTTAAACGCTGGCTAGGGGATACTCTTTGGGCGTTTGGATGCTGGTCTCCTTCTTTGGGCGCTGGACACCTGGAATGGGGCAGGAGGCTGGCATTAGATACCAGTTTTCGACTTTCTATTCTAAAGCCAAGTATGGACTATTATACATTGCTGGATATCTTTGGAAGTTATCTTTCCATAGTCGTTGAAAACGCTCCATTTGGACTTCTGTAGCTCCAGAAAAGCTCCTCTGAGTGCAAGGAGGTCAGATCTGGACAACATCTGTAGTGCTTTCTCTGTCTCTGAATTAGACTTTTGGTCCAGTTCCTTAATTTCAGCCAGAAAATACCTCAAATTGTATAAAAACACACAAACTCAAAGTAGAATAAAAAAATGTGAATTTAACACTAAAACCTATGAAAACTTAATATAAATTAAACAAAACATGCTATAAACTATATGAAAATGATGCCAAAAAGCGTATAAAATATTTGCTCATCAGGTTTCCTCCTAACAAGTGCTTTTTTAAAGTCACTAGCTTGATGTTGAGTCTTCTAGGTTGGAGCTTGGGGTGCCTCCTTGCACCTTCTAGTGCCATCTTCCATTAAACATTCATTTTCCAGCTCATCTTTCGTTTCAAAATTTATGTGACATAGAGGGTCTTCAAGGGTTCTTTCATCCACAATTTCTTAGACTAAGGTGTTAATTAAGTCAATTCTCATGCAATCCTCTATTTTGCTAGGGTGTTGCATGGGTTTGAAGACATTAAAAACCATTTGTTCTTCATGCACCCTTAGTGTTAGCTCTCCTTTTTGGACGTCAATGAGTGCCCATTTGGTGTCAAAGATTAGTCTTCCAAGGATGATCGAGGCATTCTCATCTTCCTCCATGTCAAGAATTATAAAGTCGGCAGAAAAGATAAACTTTCTGACCTTGACCAATGTGTTTTCCACTATCCCATATGGAAACTTCATTGATTAATCGGCTAGTTGCAATGAGATTCTAGTTGGCTTCACCTCCCCAATTTGTAGCCTCTTCACCATGGACAGAGGCATTAAGTTGATGCTAGCTCCTAAGTCACAAAGAGCTTTGCCAATGGTGATACACCCAATAGTGCAAGAAATTTGAAAACTACCAGGATCCTTCAACTTTTGTGGTAGTTTTCTTTGAATGATGGCACTGCACTCCTTGGTGAAAATCACCTTCTCATTTTCTTTGAGGAATCTTTTCTTGGACAACAACTACTTCATGAATTTGGCATAGAGAGGTATTTGTTCAAGGGCTTTAGTGTAAAACCTGAATAATTAATAAATAATTAACTTATAAATTAATATTTATTCAAGAAAATTAAAAAATTGAATTTTATAGTTTAATGAGATAGAAATAATTAAAATAAGAATTTTGACACTAATTTTAAAGAATTTGGCCTAAGATTGCGCCGAACTGGCCGAACTGGGCCGTATTGGACCCGTGGCCCAACCCAACTCACTACTACAAATGAGCTTCAGCTCATTTCTTCCTCATGCATGTTGAAACACCCTGAACAAGTTCAGACAAGGGGGAAGAATATGAAGGGAAATGCAAACCGTTGAAATTAATTCAAATTCCCATATCTTCCAACTCCCAGCTCCGATCGTTGCACTGTTTACAACCACGCAGCATCGAGCTTTACAAAACCCAGCACTTAATTAGGTAAGAAATTCACATTTTCCTTTTCCATTTTCTCGACCCCAATTTTGCATTCAATGAACAATTATGTTGAATTTTGTGTAATTTCGGTGTTTAAGTTTGAATAAACTTGCGGGTTTTGTCAGATATAGCTCACTTAAGTTGTGGGTCAGGTAAGCACCATTAAACCCTTTGTGTAATATTGAATTAGTGAACTCTATATTAATTATAGTGATAATAGTGATGTTATATTGAAATTGGTTATTGGGCAGTGTCAAATGGAGAAATTGGGAGCTAGAAGATTAACTTTGGAGGCTGGGTTTCGTTGGTGAGGGACCGAAGTTGAGGAGCTTGTGGTGCGGTGAATGCTTGAGGTGTTCCAGGATTAACGAGGAATCATCCAAGGAATGGTTTCGGTTTCTTGTAACTAAAATATAATGTATCGTGAAAAATTAGCCTAGTTAATCGTAAGATAGGATTGAAACGTTGATGTTGTTGATGATTGTGATTGGCTGGTATTTATGAGGCTTGGTGATTTGAGATTGTTGTTGATGAAATAATACAATTTTTATGGTGCTTGATGATGTGTATATGCATAAGTTGATGATTTTGTATAATATTACCTTGGATATGAAGTTTTGTATTAAAGTGGATTATAATTATAAATTGGTGTGTTCTGAACTAAGTGAAGGGTGTTGAGAAAGGATTGAACTTGGTTTGAGGTTGTTTTGGTAAGTTTTGAAAGGATTAGGATTGGTATGTTTTGAAAGTTGAGGTGTGGCATTTTTGAGAAAAAACTTGATTTTTGACCAACTTTGGTGAGCCATAACTCGGCTTCCAAACCTCCGATTCTTATCAGACTAGTTTAAAATAAACATTTGGTCCGAGAAGTTTATGTTGTTTGGAGAATGGATAAAAAATGTTTTAAAACAAAATTTATGCGCGTCGGAAGTTCGGCATGTAAAATTGAAATTCTGTAACACTTAAAAATTTTGCCTATCCTAGAGAATCCGCGTATGCGGACCCTCACACGTGACACGGCCATTCCCTTTGGGTTTGGTGTCTCGCATACACGAGCAAATGTATGTGTACGCGAGAACTGAATTTTTGACGGGTTGCATACGCGAATGTTGGAATGCGATGCGGGACTTCACCTCGAGTTGCACCCCCGTGTATGTGGGCAGGGTGCCTGATAAACCACTATTTTATGGTTTATATTATGTTTAATTGTGTGGTTTTATCATGATCCTTACCCACTTATTCATTAAATTAGCATGCATTTAGATTTCCTTCCCGAATTTATTACATGGTTGAAAACTGCTTCTTAGAGACTTTAATTATGTATTTTTAATTCTCCTTTATTCCAGTCGATGCCGTGATCTGTGTGTTGAGTGTTTCAGGCTTTACAGGGCATGAATAAATGGGAGATTGGAAAAGAAGCTGGCAAAAATGGAAGGAACACAAGAATTTGAGGAGATAACCAGCGAGAAGTGACGCGGTCGCATGGCTCACGCGACCGCGCGAAGGGGAGCAAATCGCAGTGACGCGGCCGCATGGCTCACGTGGCCGTGCGGATTGGAAAAGCTCAAGCGACGTGGTAGCGTGGACTGATGTGTGGAAAACGATCCGACACAAAACTCACCGGCAAGTGTACCGGGTCGTATCAAGTAATAAAACTCACGGGAGTGAGGTCGATCCCACAGGGATTGAAGGATTGAGCAATTTTAGTTTAGTGGTTGATTTAGTCAAGCGAATCAAGTATTGGTTGAGTGATATTGTATCCAACAGTAAGTAAATAGCAGGAAATGTACAGGGAGAGGGATGAATTGCAGGAAATGTGCTCCCTTGGAGGGCAGTGTGCTTTTGAGGAGGGCAATGTGGCTTCCTTACTTCCATGCGCTACACTCTTTTCTTCCTTGGGCCACACTTTCTTAAGCCACGCTTCACTCTTTTCTTCTTTTTCTTCACCTTCAAATAATCAAAACAACCAATCAAAGTATCACTAAATTCACAAGGTTTATAAATCAATTAAAATTTAATTAAATTTAGCTTAAACCTCATGATTTAGCATCAATTAAGTGGTGGTTGTTTGATTCAAATAAAACATGAAATTCCACTCTAAATTGCTTACTTATGGTGCAAGAAAGTGCATAAAAACCAATAAAACAAGTGAAATTAGCTTGAGAAATGGGTATATGATGACTTGTCATCACAACACCAAACTTAAATCTTGCTTGTCCCCAAGCAAGCATCAAAATTAAGAGGAAATGAAATGAAAAAAGAAAAGCATACATATCCTTATTAGGCATATAGCAGAACTTGATTCATGGAGTTTTTATGCAGACAATGATAACTCAGTTATTGGTTGCTGTTACATAATAAACATTTTTCCTCAAAGGCTTACTAAGCTTGCTGTTATAAGGTTTACTCTTTACTTGCTCCCTAGCTAACTTTTCTTTCCTTATTTTGCTTAACAAGCTTATTATTCTTTGAGGGCTTGGTGTCAAATGTTGTAGTAGCCTTTGGCTTTATTTTTACTCAACATTTCTCCACCACAGACACATGGCTCACTATTTCCTCCTAGGATCATTGATGCCCAGCATCTCTTTGGATAACTAAATGTTCTGTATTTAGGTTGCTCTTTATTGTGGACTTTCAATTGGCCATCCCAAATCAGTTGATCTAAGTGGCCAGGTTTTGAAATACCCCTTAGAATTTACTTATCCAAGCATATCCTAGTACAAGAACACCACAGGCATGTGTCCTAGGGTCCAAGCTATTGGTGTCCAGCCTTTATTCCTTGTTTTTCTTGCCACATTGGCTTTTTCTACTTCCTTTTCTTTCTGTTTTATTTTGTTCTCAATGGATTTTTTTTTCTTTACTGATAGGAACCTTTATGACAGCAAGCTAGCTCACACTTCAATGAAAATGACATTATGCAGCAATTATTTCATGAGTTATGCATTTAATCAAACACATATACCACCATTAACTTCCATTCTAATTTATGCAACATTGGATATTTACTTTCTAATTCAAACATTTCTCTTTTATTCAAGCATAAGGGAAACAAAACAAAAATTCAAAGCTAAGTGATGGATGACAAGCATTATGCAGATCAGCATACTTAACAAACAATTCCACTTGCAACTAGATAAACACTTTAGCAAGATATATAAGGGTTCCCAGATTCAAAACAATTTACAGCAGCAAGGATTAAGCTTAGATACAACCTTTGAAGTTGCAGCCCTTTGATTCTTCCTTCTGTTGTGTTTTCTTTGAATTAAGATGCACAATATCTTCAATGGTTGACTAATGTCCTGCTTAATTCTCAAAGGTTGCTTGCTTCACAAGCCTTTGTGCAATTGGTTAGTCTAAAAATGATTATGGCTTTTTGAACTTACTTTGGTGTGTGAACACCAAACTTAGTTCCTTGCCACTCTTTTTCATGCATCAACTTAACCATATGTGAAACCTTGTGTCCTTGCTAAAGGTTATGGAATTAAAACTAGAAAGTAGTTAAGTAGTTGAATAAATTGTCTGATTGCTTGGAGCTAGCATTATGCAGAAAGTGAGAGTGTTCTTTTAAATGAATTTTGGTGGATACCAAACTTAGAATCCTTCATTCTCCCTTAAATTGTTTTGGTGTGCAATACCAAACTTAGCTCCTTGCAATGCATACCAATTATTCAACATTTTTATTGAAAGAGCTATGAAAAGAAAACTACCTCAGATTAGGTTGCCTCCCAACAAGCGCTCTTTTAATGTCACTAGCTTGACATCCTTCATTTTTGCTTTAAGAAGGCTGTAGGCTCTGAATCTCTTTTTCTTTGTCCCATTGTCCTCCTAGGTACAATTTTGCTCTGTGACCATTTGCTGTGAATCGACTCTTTGTTGCTTCATCTAGCAATTCAATACTCCCATAAGGAAAAACCTTAGTTACCAAATATGGACCAGTCCACTTAGATTTAAGCTTGCCAGGGAATATCTTGAGTCGTGAGTTGTACAAGAGTACTTGTTGCCCAGGTTTGAATTCTTTCTTCAAGATTTTCCTGTCATGCCACCTCTTGGCTTTTTCCTTGTATATCTTGGCATTTTCATAGGTTTCTAGCCTAAATTCATTCAGCTCATTTAGCTGCAACAACCTTTTCTCCCCTGCTGCTTCAGAGTCAAGGTTTAGGAGTTTAGTAGCTCAAAAGGCTTTCTGTTCAAGCTCTACAGGGAGGTGACAAGATTTTCCATATAATAGCTGAAAGGGGGACTTCCCAATGGGAGTTTTGAAAGCTGTCCTATATGCCCAGAGTGCATCTTCCAACTTCCTGGCCCAATCCTTCCTTGTGCTTCCTACTGTCTTCTCTAGGATCTTTTTCAATTCTCTGTTTGCTAATTCAGCTTGCCCATTAGTTTGAGGGTGATATGGTGTGGCTACTTTATGAATAACTCCATATTTGTGAAGGAGTTTCTCCATTTGTTTATTACAAAAATGACCACCACCATCACTAATAAGACCCTTGGGTACTCCATATCTAGTAAAAATGTGCTTCTTGAGGAATTGAAGGACAATTTGCGCATCACAGGTAGTTGTGGCTATGGCTTCCACCCACTTTGAGACATACTCTACTGCTACCAAGATATATCTGAAAGAATAGGAAGGGGGAAAAGGTCCCATGAAGTCAATGCCCCATAGATCAAATAATTCTAATTCCAAAATGAAATTCTGTGGCATCTCATTCCTTCTTGTCAACCCTCCTGCTTTCTGGCCAATAGAAGCCACTCTGCAGTATCTTTGCAGCTGTTCTTTCTGGACTAAAGTGTCCACCATAAGCTGAGCCATGGCAATGCCACAATATATCCTTTATTTCACTCTCAGGGACACACCTTCTAATCACTCCATCAGAACATCTCTTGAACAGGAAGGGTTCATCCCACAAGAATTTCCTTGCTTCATTGATTAACTTCTTCACTTGTTGCTTAGAGAACTCTTGAGGTATCTTCCTCCCCACTTTGTAGTTTGCTATGTCAACAAACCAAGGTGCTTGCTGGATCTGCAAAAGGTGTTCATCTGGAAAGCTTTCATTCACGGGTTGGGAGGCTTTTTGAATTGTTTCTTGTGGTAGCCTCGACAAATGATCAGCAACTCGGTTTTCAGTGCCCTTCCTGTCCTTTACTTCAATGTCAAACTCTTGTAGGAGTAATATCCACCTGATAAGTCTTGGTTTGGCATCCTACTTTGACATCAAATACTTAAGGGCAGCATGGTCAGTATAAACCACAATTTTGGATCCTATCAAATATGATCTAAACTTATCAAATGCATAAACTACAACTAATAATTCCTTCTCTGTTGTGGTGTAATTTTTTTGAGCCTCATTCAACACCTTACTTGCATAATATATGACATGATGCAAATTTCCCTTCTTTTGTCCAAGCACAGCACCAATTGCAATATCACTTGCATCACACATGAGTTCAAAAAGTAGTTCCTAATCCGGGGGTGTGATGATTGGTGCTGTTGTGAGTCTGTTTTTTAAAGTTTCAAAGGCATGCTGGCAGTTTTCATCAAAAACAAAAGGATTATCAATCATTAACAAATTACTCAAAGGTTTGGCTATTTTAGAAAAATCCTTGATAAATCTTCTATAAAATCCTGCATGCCTCAAGAAACTTCTGACAGATTTCACATTAATCGGTGGAGGAAGCTTTTCTATGATCTCCACCTTTGCCTTGTCAACCTCTATCCCTTTTCTTGAAACATTGTGACCAAGGACGATCCCCTCGGGCACCATGAAATGACACTTCTCCCAATTCAAAACCAAATTGGTTTCTTGGCACCTTTTCAAGACAAGAGTTAGATGTTTCAGGCAAGCATTAAAATTGTCACCAAAAACAGAAAAGTCATCCATGAAAACCTCTAAAAACTTTTCGACCATATCTGAAAAAACGGAGAGCATACACCTTTGAAAGGTGGCTGGGGCATTGCATAACCCAAATGACATCCTTCTATAGGCGAAAACTCCAAAGAGACATGTGAATGAAGTCTTTTCTTGGTCCTTTGGATCTACCACTATCTGATTATACCCAGAATAGCCGTCCAGAAAGCAATAGTAAGCATGGCCGGCCAATCTCTCAAGCATCTGGTCAATGAAGGGAAGTGGGAAATGATCTTTGCGTGTGGCATCATTCAGCTTCCTATAGTCAATACACATCCTCCATCATGTCACAGTTCTTGTGGAGATGAGTTCATTTTTCTCATTAACAATGAATGTCATCCCACCCTTCTTTGGTACCACTTGAACTGGGCTTATCCATGAGCTATCGGAGATAGGATAGATTATCCCTGCATTCCACAACTTCATTACTTCCTTCTGGACAACTTCCTTCATTGTGGGATTTAACCTTCTCTGAGGTTGAACCACTGGTTTGGAATTGTCCTCCAAGAGGATTTTATGCATACATACTGCAGGGCTGATGCCTTTCAGGTCATCAATGGTCCATCCTAAAGCATTCTTGTGAGCTCTGAGTACATCAAGAAGTTCTCCTTCTTCTTTTTTTGTCAGGGATGAATTGATGATTACTGGGAAACTTTCTGATGTGCCAAGGAATGCATATTTGAGATGGGTGGGTAATGGCTTCAGTTCTTGTTTTTGTACTTCTTCCTTCTTGCTTGGTTTCACCTCCTTGTCAATAGAGATTTCAGCTACTTGTTCCTCTATTGTCTCTTGGTTATTTTCCTCTTCTTGTTTATGATGATTAGTGTCGAACATTTCTTCCACCAAGCTTTCTATCATGTCCACTCTCAGGTAATCCTCTTGCTCAGGAGGGTGTTGCATTGACTTGAAAACATTTATGACCATTTGCTCACTGTGTACTCTGAAGATCATCTCCCCTTTTTCCACATCAATAATAGCTCTTGCAGTTGCCAAAAACGGTCTTCCCAGGATGATTGAATTATTTACTTCTTCTTCGGTGTCCAAGATCACAAAATCCGCAGGGAAGATAAACTCCCCAACTTTTACTGATAGATTCTCCACAATCCCATTAGGTGTCTTGATTGATCTATCAGCCATGACTAGTGACATCCTAATGGGTTTAAGTTCTTCAATCGCAAGCTTCCTCATCATGGACAGGGGCATTAAGTTGATACTAGCTCCAAGATCACAAAGAGCCTTGTCTAATGTTATTTTGCCTATGGTGCAAGCGACTACAAAACTCCCAGGATCTTTAAGCTTTGGTGGGATCCCTTTTTGAAGCACAGCGCTACATTCCTCAGTGAGCAGCACAGTCTCCTTTTCCAGCCAACTCCTTTTCTTGTTGATGAGCTCCTTTAAGAACTTGGCATATAGAGGCATTTGCTCTAATGCCTCAGCCAAGGGTATGTTGATCTCTAGCTTCTTGAATGTCTCAAGGAATTTGTGGAAATGTTGATCCTTTACTTCTTTGTGGAATCTCTGTGGATAAGGTAGTGGAGGTGTAAGACTCTTCTCCACTTGCTGCTGTCTTGGATTTGGTTCTTCCATGATCTGCTTTCCCTTCTTTAAATTCTATGGTCGGTTGTTCTCTTCTGTGAGCTTTTCTGGGACATTCTTGCTTGTTATGTCCTTGTTGTTAGCTCCATCCTTCTCTGTTGGTTCTTTGTCACTCTTCGTAAGTTTCTTGGTTGCCCCTTGGTTGCCATCTACCAATGTCTTTCCACTCCTTAGTTGCACAGCTTTGCACTCTTCTTTTGGATTAGGAATGGTGTCACTTAGTAGTGAGCTTGAAGGTCTCTCAATAGAAATCTGCTTGGAGATTTGTCCAATCTGCCTTTTTAGGCTCTTCATGGAAGCTTCTTGGTTCTTTGTTGTTAATTCTTGGTTCTTCATCATCATCTCCATGAGCATCTCCAGATTAGTAATTCTCTGAGAGTCTTGTGAGATTGGTTGGTTTTGGGGTGTTGATGGATGATGGTAAGTGTTTTGGTTAGTTGGTTGGTTATTGGATGGATAATGGTTGGAGTTGGGGTAATTGTTTTGGGGTTTTCTATAAGGATTTTGGTTAGTTGGCTGCTGGTTGTGATTTTGGTTGTTTCTTGGAGTGTTTTGAGCTGAGTTCCTTTGCCATGGTTGTTGGTTTTGGTTGTGGTTATCTTCCCACCTAAGGTTTGGGTGGTTCTTCCAAGATGGATTGTAGGTGTCACCATACACCTCATTTGATCCAGAATTTTGGTTGTGCATATAGTGCAGTTGCTCTTGTTGCTGTTCTTCTTGGTTCTCTTCATTCTGCCCCTAAGGAGTTGATGGTTGGCTTGTGGCACTCACTGATGCAACTTGAAGGTTATCAATTCTCTTGGCCATTTGCTCAAATTGTTGCTAAATCTGCTACTGCATAATTTTGTGTTGAGCCAAAATTGTATCCACTCCTTCCAATTCTAACACTCCCTTCCTCTGTGATGGTTGGCGTTGCCTTTGGTGAGTGAAGAAATATTGGTTGTTGGCCACCATATCAATGAGGTTTTGAGCTTCCTCTGCAGTTTTCATCAATTGCAGTGATCTTCCAACTGAGTGATCAAGTGCCTCTTGAGCCTTCAGAGTAAGTCCTTCATAGAAGTTCTGCAGCTTGTCCCACTCAGTGAATATCTCTGGTGGACATTTCCTCAGCAGAGCCTTATATCTTTCCCATGCCTCACATAGATTTTCAGCATCCATTTGAGTGAATGTCTGCACCTCAGTCTTCAATCTTATGATTCTTTGAGGGGGTAAAATTTGGCAAGAAACTTGCTCACCAAATCATCCCAAGTGTTGATGCTCGCCTTTGGAAATGTTTTTAGCCATTGACTGGCTTTGTCCCTGAGAGAGAATGGGAACAACAGCAGCTTATATATGTCAGGGTGCACTCCGTTGCTTTTAACTGTGTCATAGATCCTCAAGAAAGTGGATAGATGTTGGTTCGGGTCCTCCAATGGCCCTCCTCCAAAAGAGCAGTTATTTTGGACCAATGTGATGAGTTATGGCTTCAGTTCAAAGTTGTTTGCATTGACATTAGGGGTAAGAATGCTACTTCCACAATGTCTAGCATTTGCAAATGTATAGGAGGCCAATACTCTCCTCTGTTGTGGGTTATTGTTGGCCCCTCCTTCTGGCTGATTGAGATTAGATGGATCTCCTTCCATCTCTTGGAATTCCTCCTCAGATTCTTCCTCTCCAACAATGTTCTTCCCTCTTTTAGCTCTTCTTAATCTTCGAAGGGTTCTTTGGTCAGTTTTAGAGAAAATAGGAGAAGCTCTCCCTGTACCTGACATACAAACACACCACAAGAAACACACAGAACCAGGAAACCAGTGAAACTTCAATCTATTACTAGAATGAAGTTTTAGTTAGCTTAAGCGAAAATTCAAACAGTTAATATGTTAGTTGAGAAAAAAAGAAAAAAATGCTTAATCTAGATCTCCACTTCACTTAATCATTGTCAATCTATTTCAATCCCCGGCAACGGCGCCAAAAACTTGATGTGTGGAAAATGATCTAACACAAAACTCACCGGCAAGTATATCGGGTCACATCAAGTAATAAAACTCACGGGAGTGAGGTCGATCCCACAGGGATTGAAGGATTGAGCAATTTTAGTTTAGTGGTTGATTTAGTCAAGCGAATCAAGTATTGGTTGAGTGATTTTGTATCCAACAGTAAGTAAATAGCAGGAAATGTAAAGGGAGAGGGATGAATTGCAGAAATTAAAGAGAATTGAAAGTAAAGGTGCTGAATCTTAAAGAACAAGAAATTAAATGACTGAAACTTAAAGTGCAAGAAATGTAAATTGCGCTAACTTAAAGTGCAAGAAATATAAATTACTTGAATGAAGAAGGGATTTGAGGACTGGGAATTCAGAATTTAAGCAAGGGAAATTAAATTGTAACAATTAACCAAACAAGAGATGAATTGAAATTGACTAGATCTTCAAACAGAAAGTGAAAATATAATTGCAGCAGTGGTTCAGCAGAAGAACCAAAAAGAGAAAATCAGATCTCAGGACTCCAGAGACTAGATAGCAGAGTCTAGATCTCAATTGCCTTCCTAGATCCAAGTTCACAAAGTAATTAAAGAGAAATTTAAGATTTCAGCAGTAAAGGAAATGGAATTAAACTCAATTATGCAGTAGAAAAATCAAAGAGATCTTGAAGGGAGATTGAGATAGAAATTCCTCAATTCTTCACATTCAAGACTCAAACAAGACCCAGTAAAGAAAACAAAAGATCAGAGGTAGAAGAAATGAATTCTCTCCTCCAATTGCAGAAAACAGAAAAATGGAAAGTGAGCTCTCAAGTTGACTAAAGATGAAAATTCAAAAATGAAAGTAAGCTCTCTCTCCAAAAGGAACTCCCATTCTAATCCTAACTAACACCTATTTATACACTTTCTATTTTGGATCTAAGAATTTTGAGTGGGCTTTTTGATTTGGTGAAGAAATGAATTAAGTTGGATTTTTGAGTCAAATTTAGCCCATCTCGCTCCCAGGAGGCTGCCCTGCCCTTGTGGAGGGCAGAGCAGGGAAATTGTGTGATGAAGCATGTTGCGTGCCAAGTGTGGGAGAGACATTCAGGATGCTGCCCTGCCCTTGTGGAGGGCAGGGCAATGTTGCCATGGTGCGCCTTGCCTCCTTGCCCGTGCGTCAATGTGCGCGTGCCCAAGCTCCTGGCCGTGCCAAAATGCTGCGCCATGCACCAAGAAATGCTGCCCTACCCTCCACAAGGGCAGGGCAGCGCAGGCTTTCCTTGTTCTTGGGTGAGGTCCCAAGTTCGAAACTTGCTGGATGGCTTTTGTTGCCTTTTTTTCTTGGGTTTCTTGGCACCAAAGTAGCGCTTAGTTCTTTGCTTCCTCAAGGTGCTATGTTCGATCCTTGGAGGTTGAAAACAAACCAATTTTTGCTTGTTTTCCTTGTATTTGAGCGCTACTTCTTTCCTTCTTGTTCTTGGGTTTGAAACCCATGGGTGGCACTTGGAGACAATTTCCTTTGATTTATTTTGGTGAGAGCCCGATATTGCTCTTGAGGAGGGCAGGGCAGAATTTTTCCTTCCTTTGTTCCTTGGCATAGAGTTGTGCTCCGCTCTTATGGAGGGCAGGGCAGTGATGTTTTGGAAGCTTGGTTCATTGTTGTGCTCCCTTGGAGGGCAATGTGCTCTTGAGGAGGGCAATGTAGCTTCCTTCCTTCCATGCGCTACACTCTTTTCTTCCTTGGGCCACGCTTTCTTAAGCCACGCTTCACTCTTTTCTTCTTTTTTTTCACCTTCAAATAATCAAAACAACCAATCAAAGTATCACTAAATTCACAAGGATTATAAATCAATTAAAATTCAATTAAATTTAGCTTAAACCTCATGATTTAGCATCAATTAAGTGGTGGTTGTTTGATTCAAATAAAACATGAAATTCCACTCTAAATTGCTTACTTATGGTGCAAGAAAGTGCATAAAAACTAATGAAACAAGTGAAATTAGCTTGAGAAATGGGTATATGATGACTTGTCATCATGGACGATGCGGACGCATGGCATGGAAAAGCGCGAGTGACGCGTCCGTATGGGTGATGCGATCGCGTGACATGTGCGATCTGCATAATCTGCAGAATTCGCTGGGGGCGATTTTGGACCTGATTTCGACCCAGTTTTCGGCCCAGAACAGCAGACTAGAGCCAGAGAACATGCAGAAACAGAACACAACATTCATTCTACACATTTTTTAGTTTTAGATCTAGTTTTCACTCCTCCTCTAGGTTTTTCACTTTAGGTTTTAGAATTTAATTTTCAATTGGTCTTAGCATTGGAACATTGAGAAGAATTATTTCCTCATCAAGACTTTGTCATTCTAGTTCGTTCTCTTAACTTGGTTTATTTCTTCCATGTTCTTTGCTTTGTTCAATTTTGTCATTTGAATACTTTTATGATTATTTAATACAAGAATTATTTCTTTCATTTTAATCCATTTTACCTTCCAATAATCATGTCCTCTTTTAATTCCCTTTCATATGTTATGGATTTATTATTTACAATGAGCGAGTAGTTCCCCTCACTTGATGGGGAGTTAATTGAAAGGAACTCTTGAGTTGGAAGGATTGAAAGAGAATTTGTAATTGGGTTAACTGTTGGATTGCTATTTTGTCACTAACACCAATCCCTTTGAACTAAGTGGGTTGCAACTCGTGAACAGATCTATCATTCCAACTTGTTTGACTTTCCTTTACCTAGTAAAGGATAACTAAACAGAACAACCATTAATTATAAATTAATCCTAAAATCACTCCATCAATAATAGAGATTCCAACTAATCAACTCCCAGTCAAGGCTTTTATTTATATTATTCAAATTTCCTCAATTTAATTTTCCATCTACTTAACTCAACTTTTTGGAAACATCTAATTAATAAAATAGCACACTTTCCTGCAACTCGTTGGGAGACGACCTGGGACTCAAACTCCCAGTAATTTTTAATTTAAATTCTCTGTGACATATTTCTAAATTGATAGGCAGATTTTCGGTGAGTTAAGAACTATACTGGCAACGTAATTAATTTAATAATTTTTAATTCACCACTTTCTGTGCTCCATCAATTTTTGGCGCCGTTGACGGGGAGTTGTAATAGAGTGCTAAAGTTATTAATTAGAATTTATTTATTTGCATTTTATTTTATTGTTTTTACTATGAGCTGCGTATTTCTTTCGTCAAATGACGCGTTCACTACCTGACCCCAACTTGCCAATATTCGATCCTGAAATTGAAAGGACTATTTCACGAATAAGGCGAGCTAAGCGTCGTTTAGTCCTCTCTGAGGACGAATCTGAATCGTCAGTTGAGGAAGAAACTAGCCCCCGTTCTACTGATTCGGTTGTTTTACGTGCAGAAGACATGGCAACTAGGAGAGTTACCATCCAGGAAGAAGGAGCTCCTGATTTTTCGATGCAACCGTTTCAAGCGCATCATCCAGCGGTAGCTACAGATTTCAAAATAAAGACCGCACTGCTAAATTTGATGCCCAAGTTTCATGGCTTACCTGCTCAAGAGCCCATCAAGCACTTGAGAGATTTCCAGGTAGCCTGTTCTACTATCAAGCGTGATGGTACTGATGAAACTTCAATTTTGCTGAAAGCTTTCCCGTTTTCTCTTGAGGGAAAAACAAGAGAGTGGTACTACACTCAACCTCTAGCAAATGTATCCAATTGGGATACACTCAGAAAGGAGTTTTTGGAGAAATTCTATCCATCTGAAGTTACTAATAAACTGAGGAAGGATATCTCCACCATTGTTCAGGATGACAATGAGTCTCTCTCTGAATACTGGGAGCGCTTCAATAATCTTCTGGAAGCATGCCCCGACCATAGAATTGATATGATGGTGTTACTCAGCTATATCACACAGGGTATGAGGCCCCAAGATAAGACCACATTGGAAAGTGCTAGCAATGGGTCTATGAAGAAGTACAAGACCACTGATAAGGCATGGCAATTGATCAGTGATTTAGCTGAATCTACTAGGAACCACAGGCAAAGACAAGGTCGTTTAAAAGTCGTTGCAGAAGTATCCTCTAATAGAGAGACTGCGGCTCTAGCTCAGAGTATATGTGAGATGACCAACTTGCTGAAGCAGATGCAAATGAATCAACAACAAGCTCAGCAAGCTCAACCTCCTCCACCACAGCAAAACCAACAGCTAGTCCCACAGAGTTTGCGGAATCTGTGCTGATTATAGCCATTATACTGATGAATGCCTGCAGCTCCAACAAGAAGACAACATGGTGGCATCCACTCATAATTTCTATGACCGCCCCAACCAAGGGTACAATCAAGGTGGAAATAATAACCATGGATGGCAGAACAATTCTAACCAGAATTAGAGGGACAACAATAACAGAGGAGGCAAAGATAATCAGGAAAATCAGAGGTGGAATAATAACAACAACAGGCAGCAGAATCAACCTTACAGAGCACCTCACCTGAGGCAAAACCAAGGACCACAGAATAATCAACAGCAGACCTCTCAATTCACTGATTCTTCTTTATCTCATAATGAAGAGTTACTACAATCTTTTGAGCAAAGACAGCAGACCATGGAAAATAACATCATGAATAGTATTAATGCCAGTCTGAATGGTCTGACCTCTACTTTGCAAGCTCTTGTCTCACAGATTGGAGCAACACAAAATTCCAGTAACCAACCTTCAAGCTCCACTGGAATCCCCTCTCAACCATTACCCAATCCAAAGGGAGGCATTAATGCCATCACCCTAAGGTCCGGAACCACACTGCAGGAGAGGAATCAGGAGGAGCCAAGCTCACCAGAACACGCCTCAGCTGAAGAGGTGGTAGAAATAGAAGATGTTGAAGAGGAAGAGGATATACAGGACATAGCTGAAGAAGAAGTAGCTCAACCACAGGAGGAAGCACCAAAAAGCGCAGACACTACAAAAAACACTACGCCTATTCCATTTTCACAACTTGCAAGGAAGCCCAGGAAGCAGCTGGAACCCATCCTAAAATGGTAGAAATATTCAAAAAGGTCGAGGTAACTGTTCCTCTTTTTGATGTTATTCAGCAAGTACCTAAATATGCAAAGTTTCTAAAAGATTTATGTATCCATAAAGACAAAATTAATGAATTAGAAACTGTTCCTTTAGGTAGTTCTATATCTGCTTTAATGGGAGGATTACCTGAAAAATGTAGTGATCCAGGTCCTAATATAGTTAGCTGTACTATTGGTGGTGTAGTGATTTATGATTGCATTTGTGATTAGGAGCATGTGTTAGTATAATGCCTTTGTCTATATATGATATTTTGAGGCTCCCTCCCTTAAAAAGGTCGGCAGCTTGTTTTGTGTTAGCAGATAAAAGCATTATTACAGTGGCTGGAGTTGTTGAAGATGTTTTGGTGAATATTAAAGGGCTTACATTTCCCACTGATTTTTATATCTTGGAGATGCCCCATAATGATTCAGATAAGCCATCATCAATCCTACTTGGAAGACCATTCCTGAAGACATCAAAATTCAAATTAGATGCTTTTTCAGGAACATACTCCTTTAAAATAGATGGCTGCATAGTAATCTTCAATCTGAATGGAGTCATTAACAACCCTCCAGAAGATCATTCTATCTTCCAGTGTGATGTCATAGATGAAAGTGTAGCGGAAGTTCACAAGGAAGAGTTAGAAGAGAGGCACACTGGACAAGGTCCAAGTGTGGGGACCCTCTTAACTGACAATGAGGGCACTTCATCATTTTCACAAGCTCCAGATAATCCAGAGCCTGCCCATGATCAGAAGTTAGAATTGAAACCCCTCCCTCCACATCTCAAATACGCTTATCTTGAAGATAAGCAGAAGTTTCCAATTATCATTGCAAGGGAACTTACTTCTCAACAAGAAGAGCAGTTACTTGATGTGCTGAGGAAGCATAAGAAGGTAATTGGGTGGAGTTTGGCAGACATAGTAGGCATCAACCCTCAAGTATGTGAGCACAGAATATTTTTAGAAGAGGGAGCAAGACCTGTCCGTCAACCCCAAAGAAGATTGAATCCCACCATCTTGGAAGTTGTCAAAAAGGAAGTGACTGATGAGCGGATAATTTGTACGCTTTTTGGCATTGTTTTTAGTATGTTTTCAGTATGATCTAGTTAGTTTTTAGTATATTTTTATTAGTTTTTAGCTAAAATTCACTTTTCTGGACTTCACTATGAGTTTGTGTGTTTTTCTGTGATTTCAGGTATTTTCTGACTGAAATTGAGGGTCCTGAGCAAAAATCTGATTCAGAGACTGAAAAGGACTGCAGATGCTGTTGGATTCTGACCTCCCTGCACTCGAAGTGGATTTTTTGGAGCTACAGAAGCCCAATAGGCGCGCCCTCAACGGCATTAGAAAGCAGACATCCTGGGCTTTCCAGCAATGTATAATAGTCCATACTTTGCCCGAGATTTAATGGCCCAAACCGGCTTGGCAAATCAGCCTCAGAATTTCCAGCGTTTAACGCTGGAACTGGCATAAAACTTGGAGTTAAACGCCCAAACTGGCATGAAAGCTGGCATTTAACTCCAGAAAAGGTCTCTACACATGAAAGCTTCAATGCTCAGCCCAGGCACACACCAAGTGGACCCGGAAGTGGATTTTTCTGTCATTTACTCATTTCTGTAAACCTTAGGTTACTAGTTCACTATTAATAGGATCTTTTGACATTGTATCTGTACCTCATGACACTTTACACGTTTCTTTGTGTACCTTCCACGGCATGAGTCTCTAAACCCCATGGTTGGGGGTGAGGAGCTCTGCTGTGTCTTGATGGATTAATGCAATTACTACTGTTTCTTATTCAATCATGCTTGCTTCCATTCTAAGATATCACTTGCTCTTAACCCGGATGAATGTGATGATCCGTGACACTCATCATATTCTCAACTATGAACGTGTGCCTGACAACCACCTCCGTTCTACCTTAGATTGAGTAGATATCTCTTGGATTCCTTAATCAGAATCTTCGTGGTATAAGCTAGAACTGATGGCGGCATTCAAGAGAATCCGGAAGGTCTAAACCTTGTCTATGGTATTCTGAGTAGGATTCAATGATTGAATAACTGTGACGAGCTTCAAACTCCTGAAGGCGGGGCGTTAGTGACAGACGCAAAAGAATCACTGGATTCTATTCCGGCCTGATTGAGAACCGACAGATGGATAGCCGTGCCGTGACAGGGTGCGTTGAACATTTCCACTGAGAGGATGGGAGGTAGCCACTGACAACGGTGAAACCCTACATACAGCTTGCCATGGAAGGAGCTTTGCGTGTTTGATGAAGAAGACAGTAGGAAAGTAGAGATTCAAAAGATGGAGCATCTCCAAAACCTCAACCTATTCTCCATTACTGCATAACAAGTACTTATTTCATGTTCTTTTGCTTTTCACAATCAACCCTGATAATTTCTGATATCCTGACTAAGATTTACAAGATAACCATAGCTTGCTTCAAGCCGACAATCTCCGTGGGATCGACCCTTACTCACGTAAGGTATTACTTGGATGACCCAGTGCACTTGCTGGTTAGTTGTGCGGGATTGCAAAAGTGTGATTGCAATTTCGTGCACCAAGTTTTTGGCGCCGTTGTCGGGGATTGTTCGAGTTTGGACAACTGACGGCTTATCTTGTTGCTTAGATTAGGACTATTTTGTTTTTATTGGTTTAGAGTCTTTTAGTTGAGTCTAGTTTCATATTCTAAGTTTGGTGTCAATTACATGCTTTTGCTTTTCTTTTAATTTTCGATTTTGCATGTCCTTAGTCCTTTTTTTTTTATCCGTAAAAGTTCTAAGTTTGGTGTCCTCTTTGTGTTTTTCCCTTAAAATTTTCGAAAAAATTGTGTTTGATTTTCTAAAAATTTTAAGTTTGGTGTCATTTTGTTGTTTTTCTCTTTCCTCTTTTCAAAAATCAAATCTTTTTCATAAAAATTTTTCAATCATATCTTTCTAATTGCTAATCTCAAAATCTTTTTAATTAACTACTTGATTCAGTTTTCAATTTGCTTTGATCTTATTTTTTTTTCCCAAATTTCGAGTTTCTTTCCTTTTGACGTTATTTTATTTTTCGGCTAATTCAAAAAAAAAAATAAAATTTATCTAATTGCAATCCATATCATTTCCCTTTTATCCATTATGGACCTAAGTGGGATTGATCAGTCCAAAAGGACACTGGGGTCATATGCTAACCCCATTACAGCTGCATATGGGAGTAGCATCTGTACACCTCCCATTAAAGCAAGCAGCTTTGAGCTAAATCCTCAACTCATTATCATAGTGCAGCAAAATTGCCAGTATTCCGGTCTTCCACAGGAAGAACCTACTGAGTTTCTGGCACAGTTCTTACAAATTGCTGACACAGTACATGATAAAGAGGTGGATCAGGATGTCTACAGACTACTACTGTTTCCATTTGCTGTAAAAGATCAAGCTAAAAGGTGGTTGAATAACCAACCTACAGCAAGCATAAAGACATGGAAACAGTTATCAGATAAATTCCTGAATCATTTTTACCCTCCAAAGAGGATGACACAGCTAAGGCTGGACATCCAAGGCTTTAAACAAGAGGATAATGAATCCCTTTATAATGCCTGGGAGAGGTATAGAGGTATGTTAAGAAAATGCCCCTCTGAAATGTTTTCAGAGTGGGTACAATTAGACATCTTCTACTATGGGCTTACAGAAAATGCTCAGATGTCTTTAGACCATTCAGCTGGTGGATCTATACACATGAGAAAGACAATTGAAGAAGCTCAAGAGCTTATAGACACTGTTGCTAGAAACTAATATCTGTATTCTAGCAATGAGTTCTCTCCAGAAGAGGAAGTCATGACAGTAGCCACTGACCCTAATCCTCAAGAACAGATGATTGAGCTTAATCAACAATTGCTCCTGATGACAGAACAGTTAGCAGAATTTAAAGAGATGCTCTATGAAACTAAAGTTACTAACAAGAACATAGAACTGCAGTTGAATCAAGCAAAACAGCAAATATCTAAACAGATAACAGAGGAGTGTCAAGCAGTTCAACTGAGGAGTGGGAAGACACTGAATACCACTGCTCAAAAGAGCAAAAAGCCAAACAGGGAACAATTGACAGAGGATAACCAAACCACTGTTCAAAATCCCCCTGAGGACAGTAAGAGCCCAGAGAGGAATGTTATTGGCATTCAAACGCCAGAAAGGGAAGGAAAGCTGGCGTTAAACGCCCATTCCTTGCCCAGTTCTGGCGTTCAAACACCAGAAAAGGGAGAGAAGTTGGCGTTTAACGCCCAATCTTCACCCATTCCTGGCGTTCAAACGCCAAGGGAAGATCAGACACCTGAGAGTGCTGACAGTAATCCCTCTAACAAGGCCTCTTCAACCACTTCTGTAAGGAATAAACCTGCAGCATCTAAGGTTGAAGACTATAAATCCAAGATGCCTTATCCTCAAAAACTCCGCCAAGCAGAACAGGATAAGCAATTTGCCCGCTTTGCAGACTATCTAAGGACTCTTGAAATAAAGATTTCGTTTGCAGAGGCACTTGAGCAAATACCTTCTTATGCTAAGTTCATGAAAGAGATCTTAAGCCATAAGAAGGATTGGAGAGAAACTGAAAAAGTGTTTCTCACTGAAGAATGTAGTGCAGTCATTCTGAAAAGCTTACCAGAAAAGCTTCAGGATCCTGGTAGCTTTATGATACCATGAACATTAGAAGGCGCTTGCACCAAGACAGCCCTGTGTGATCTTGGAGCAAGCATCAATCTAATACCTGCATCCACTATCAGAAAGCTTGGGTTGACTGGAGAAGTCAAACCAACCCAGATATGCCTCCAACTTGCTGATGGCTCCATTAAACACCCATCAGGCATAATAGAGGATATGATTGTCAAGGTTGGGCCATTCGCCTTTCCAACTGACTTTGTGGTGCTGGAAATGGAGGAGCACAAGAGTGCAACTCTCATTCTAGGAAGACCTTTCCTAGCAACTGGACAAACTCTCATTGATGTACAAAAAGGGGAAGTAACCCTGAGAGTCAATGAGGATGAGTTCAAGTTGAATGCTGTGAAAGCTATGCAGCATCCAGACACACCAAATGACTGCATGGGAGCTGACATTATTGACTCTTTGGTGGAAGAGATCAATATGACTGAAAGCCTAGAATCAGAGCTTGAAGACATCTTCAAAGATGCTTAACCTGATCAAGAAGAACCACAGGAAACAAAGGAATTTTCGAAAATTCCTCAGGAGGAGGATAAGCCTCCCAAACCTGAACTTAAACCACTACCACCATCCCTGAAGTATGCATTTCTGGGAGAGGGTGACACTTTTCCAGTGATTATAAGCTCTGCTTTAAATCCACAGGAAGAGGAAGCACTGATTCAAGTGCTAAGGACACACAAGACAGCTCTTGGGTGGTCCATAAGTGATCTTAAGGGCATTAGCCCAGCTAGATGCATGCACAAGATCCTGTTGGAGGATAATGCCAAACCAGTGGTCCAACTACAGAGGAGGCTAAATCCAGCCATAAAGGAGGTGGTGCAGAAAGAGGTCACTAAATTACTAGAGGCTGGGATTATTTATCCTATTTCTGATAGCCCCTGGGTGAGCCCTGTCCAAGTTGTCCCCAAAAAGGGAGGCACGACAGTGGTTCATAATGAAAAAAATGAACTGGTACCTACAAGAACAGTCACAGGGTGGCGTATGTGTATTGACTACAGAAGGCTCAATACAGCCACCAGAAAGGATCATTTTCCTCTACCATTCATAGACCAAATGCTAGAGAGACTAGCTGGTCATGATTATTACTGCTTTTTGGATGGCTATTCAGGTTACAACCAAATTGCAGTAGATCCTCAGGACCAAGAGAAAACAGCATTTACTTGCCCTTCTGGCGTGTTTGCCTACAGAAGGATGCCTTTTGGTCTGTGCAATGCTCCTGCAACCTTTCAGAGATGTATGCTATCCATCTTCTCTGATATGGTGGAGAAATTCCTGGATGTCTTCATGGATGACTTCTCAGTATATGGAGACTCATTCAGCTCCTGTCTTAATCACCTAGCACTTGTCCTGAAAAGGTGCCAAGAGACTAACCTGGTTTTAAACTGGGAGAAATGTCACTTTATGGTGACTGAAGGAATTGTCCTTGGGCACAAAATTTCAAGCAAGGGAATAGAGGTGGATAAGGCAAAGGTAGAGGTAATTGAAAAATTACCACCACCTGCCAATGTTAAGGCAATCAGAAGCTTTCTGGGGCATGCAGGATTCTACAGAAGGTTCATAAAGGATTTTTCAAAAATTGCAAAACCTTTGAGTAACCTGCTAGCTGCTGACACGCCATTTGTGTTTGACACACAGTGTCAGCAGGCGTTTGAGACCCTGAAAGCTAAGCTGGTCACAGCACCAGTCATCTCTGCACCAGATTGGACATTGCCATTTGAATTAATGTGTGATGCCAGTGATCATGCCATTGGTGCAGTGTTGGGACAGAGGCATAACAAACTTCTGCATGTCATTTATTATGCTAGCCGTGTTCTAAATGACACATAGAAGAATTACACAACCACAGAAAAAGAATTACTTGCAGTGGTCTATGCCATTGACAAGTTTAGATCCTACCTAGTGAGATCCAAAGTGATTGTGTACACTGACCATGCTGCTCTTAAATACTTACTCACAAAGCAGGATTCAAAACCCAGGCTAATAAGATGGGTGTTGCTTCTGCAAGAGTTTGACATAGAAATAAGAGACAGAAAAGGGACAGAGAACCAGGTAGCTGATCATCTGTCCCGAATAGAACCAGTAGCTGGGGCGTCCCTCCCTTCTACTGAGATCTCTGAGACTTTCCCTGATGAGCAACTCTTTGCCATTCAGGAAGCTCCATGGTTTGCAGATATTGCAAACTATAAAGCTGTGAGGTTCATACCCCAGGAGTACAGCAGAGTGCAAAGAAAGAAATTAATTTCAGATGCCAAGTACTACCTATGGGATGAGCCATATCTCTTTAAGAGATGTGCAGACGGAGTGATCCGCAGATGTGTACCCAGAGAAGAAGCACAAATGATCCTATGGCATTGCCATGGATCACAGTATGGAGGACATTTTGGAAGTGAGCGAACAGCCACTAAAGTCCTCCAATGTGGCTTCTACCGGCCTACTCTCTATAAAGATTCCCGAGAGTTTGTGCGTAACTGTGACAGTTGCCAAAGAGCTGGTAACTTGCCTCACGGATATGCCATGCCTCAACAAGGGATATTAGAGATAGAATTGTTTGATGTATGGGGAATTGACTTCATGGGTCCATTCCCACCATCATACTCAAACACTTACATTCTGGTGGCAGTGGACTATGTATCTAAGTGGGTAGAAGCAATTGCTACACCCACTAATGATACCAAGACCGTGCTGAAATTCCTCCAGAAACACATCTTCAGCAGGTTTGGTGTCCCTAGAGTACTAATCAGTGACGGGGGCACTCATTTCTGCAATAGACAGCTATACTCTGCTATGGTTAGATATGGAATTAGCCACAAAGTGGCAACTCCGTATCATCCACAGACAAATGGGCAAGCTGAAGTCTCTAACAGAGAGCTAAAAAGAATCCTAGAACGGACTGTGATAGCCCGAAGAAAGGATTGGGCAAAGAGCTTAGATGATGCTCTGTGGGCATACAGAACAGTATTCAAGACTCCTATAGGAACCTCTCCATACCAACTGGTGTATGGGAAGGCCTGTCATCTGCCCGTGGAACTGGAACATAAAGCCTACTGGGCAACCAGATTCCTGAACATGGATGCTCAGTTGGCTGGTGAAAAAAGATTACTCCAGCTAAATGAGCTAGAGGAGTTCAGACTCAATGCCTTTGAAAATGCAAAAATTTATAAGGAAAAGGCAAAGAAATGGCATGACAAGAAGTTGTCATCCAGAGTCTTTGAGCCAAGACAAAAAGTTCTGCTCTTCAACTCTAGGCTCAGATTGTTTCCAGGAAAACTTAAATCCCGGTGGAGGGGTCCGTATGTGATTACAGGAGTGTCACCATATGGATATGTTGAGCTTCAAGATATTGATTTTGACAAAAAGTTCATTGTTAATGGACAGAGAATCAAGCTTTATCTTGAAAGCAATTTTGAGCAGGAATGCTCAAATCTGAGACTTGAGTGATTCTCAGCAAAGGTCCAGCTAAAGACAGTAAAGAAGCGCTTGCTGGGAGGCAACCCAGTCATTAGGAGGTTATATGATTTGTTTTTACTGAGGCAAGTTTCAAAAATGAAGGAATTCACAGAGTTACAGAAGGATTCAGCTCAAAAAGCAGAGAAAAGAGCTTACTGGCGAAAAAACGCCAGTAAGGGGCATTTTGGGCGTTAAACGCCAGAATGGGCACCATTCTGAGCGTTTAACACCAGTAAAGGTGCCATTTTGGGCGTTAAACACCAGAATGGGCACCATTCTGGGCGTTTAACGCCAGGTGTGCAGCATCCTGGGCGTTTAGAAAAACGCCCAGTGATAAAGGAATTCTGGCGTTTAACGCCAGCCAAGGCACCTGGCTGGGCGTTAAACGCCCAAAAGGGGCAACAAATGGGCGTTAAACGCCAGAATGGGTGCCATTCTGGGCGTTTAACGCCAGAAAGGTGGGGGGACCACAATTTTGTTTTCAAACCAAATTTTTTCAAACTTTCCTTTTCTCACCCATACTTTTCTACAAAATCACACTTCAACCTTTCATCATTCACTTTCAAATCTTCAAAAATCAAAACCATTCTTCAAATCTATTTCAAATCAATTCCAAATCTTGTTCAAAAACTCACCTTTCTCTCAAATTCTTTCCATATCTTCTCAAATCTTCTCTCAAACTCTTCTTTTTTTTCGAAATCTCTCCTCCCCACCTTATAAATACACGTTTGGACCCCTAATTGCCCACACCATTCGAATTTGCTTCTCCTCTCTCTCTCTTCTTTCCTTTCTTTTGCTTGAGGACAAGCAAACCTCTAAGTTTGGTGTGCTTTTCCGTGATCACTAAGCCAAGATTCATCAAGATCATGGCTCCTAAGGGAAAACAAACCAATTTAAGAGGAAAGAAAGAGAATAATCCAAAGAATCTTTAGAACCAAGAGAAGTTCTTAACCAAAGAACATGAAGACCATTATCACAAGATAATGGGTCTGAGGTCAGTGATCCCGGAAGTTAAATTTGATCTGAAAGAAGATGAATATCCGGGGATCCAAGAGCAAATTCGAAACAGAGGATGGGAAGTTCTAACCAATCCTGAGATAAAGGTTGGAAGGAACATGGTTCAGGAATTCTACTCAAATCTGTGGTTAACAGATAAGCAGAGAATGACTGGAACTGCTGACCATACCTACAGAACCATGGTCAGAGGGAAAGTTATGTACTTTCATCTGGACAAAATAAGAGAAATCTTCAAATTGCCTCAACTGCAAGATGATCCTGAATCCTTTAATAGGAGGATGGTGAGAGCAGATAAAGGGTTGGATCAAGTTCTAGAGGACATATGCCTCCCTGGAACTAAGTGGATAACCAATTCTAAGGGTGTCCCAAACCAACTCAAGAGGGGAGACCTCAAACCAATTGCAAGAGGTTGGCTAGACTTTATTGGGCGTTCCATACTGCCCACTAGCAACCGTTCTGAGGTCACTATCAAGAGAGCAGTGATGATTCATTGCATTATGCTTGGAAAAGAAGTGGAGGTTCATCATGTGATTGCTTGTGAGATCTACACAATTGCAAATAAGAATTCCACTGAAGCCAAATTGGTTTACCCAAGCTTGATCTCCTTGCTCTGTAAAGAGGCTGGGGTGAAGATGGGAGTAGATGAATTCATACACATTGAACACCCAATCACCAAGAAGTCAATGGAAGGACAAATGCAAGACAACTCTATCAAAAGGAGGGCGCAGGAGTTCCTCCCTGAATTTCCTGAAATTGGCTACTGGGCCAGCCTAGAAGCATCTATCACCAAGTTGCAAGAGACTATGGAGCAACTTAAGGAAGAACAGCAGAATCAGAACTACATGCTCTGCAAATTGCTAAAGGAACAAGAGAAGCAGGGGCGTGAACTCCAAGAGATGAAACGCCAAAAGCTCTCCTCTCAAGTTGAGGGAGCATCCACTTCTCAAAATCAAGGTTGTTGAGTCCTAACTCTGTGAAAACCTCTATCATTAGGAGCCTATTTTCTGCGTTTTTTTTATTTTGTTTTCTATTTTTATTTTTTAGTCTCATCATATATCTATTTTTGAGTCTTGTTCTTAATTCATAATTAATAAAATTTAAAATTTATGCCTTAAAGCTATGAATGTCCTATGAATCCATCACCTCTCTTAAATGAAAAATGCTTTAATCACAAAAGAACAAGAAGTACAGGATTTCGAAACTTATCCTTGAAACTAGTTGAATTAGTTTGATGTGGTGACAATACTTTTTGTTTTCTGAATGAATGCTTGAACAGTGCATATGTCTCTTGAATTTGTTGTTTTAAGAATGTTAAAATTGTTGGCTCTTGAAAGAATGATGGAAAAGAAGAACTGTTATTGAGGATCTGAAAAAATCATCAAAGTGATTCTTGAAGCAAGAAAAAGCAGTGAATACAAAAAAAAAATAATAAAAAAAATAAAAAAAAAATAAAAAAAAATAAAAAATAAAAAATTAAAATTGTGAACCAAGGCAGAAAGAGTGTGCTTAAGAACCCTGGACACCTCTAATTGGGGACTCTAGCAAAGCTGAGTCACAATCTAAAAAGGTTCACCCAATTATGTGTCTGTGGCATGTATGTATCCGGTGGTAATACTGGAAGACAGAGTGCTTTGGGCCACAGCCAAGACTCATACACTAGCTATGTTCAAGAATCATTATACTTAACTAGGAGAATCAATAACACTATCTGAGTCTGAGTTCTTATAGATGCCAATCATTCTGAACTTCAAAGGATAGAGTGAGATGTCAAAACTGTTCGGAAGCAAAAAGCTACTAGTCCCGCTCATCTAATTGGAACTATGTCTCTTTGATATTTTGGAGTCTATAGTATATTCTCTTCTTTTTATTCTATTTTAATTTTCAGTTGCTTGGGGACAAGCAACAATTTAAGTTTGGTGTTGTGATGAGCGGATAATTTGTACGCTTTTTGGCATTGTTTTTAGTATGTTTTCAGTATGATCTAGTTAGTTTTTAGTATATTTTTATTAGTTTTTAGCTAAAATTCACTTTTCTGGACTTCACTATGAGTTTGTGTGTTTTTCTGTGATTTCAGGTATTTTCTGACTGAAATTGAGGGTCCTGAGCAAAAATCTGATTCAGAGACTGAAAAGGACTGCAGATGCTGTTGGATTCTGACCTCCCTGCACTCGAAGTGGATTTTCTGGAGCTACAGAAGTTCAATTGACGCGCTCTCAACGGCATTGGAAAGTAGATATCCTGGGCTTTCCAGCAATGTATAATAGTCCATACTTTGCCCGAGATTTGATGGCCCAAACCGGCTTGGCAAATCAGCCTCAGAATTTCCAGCGTTTAACGCTGGAACTGGCATAAAACATGGAATTAAACGCCCAAACTGGCATGAAAGCTGGCGTTTAACTCTAGAAAAGGTCTCTACACATGAAAGCTTCAATGCTCAGCCCAGGCACACACCAAGTGGGCCCGGAAGTGGATTTTTCTGTCATTTACTCATTTCTGTAAACCTTAGGTTACTAGTTCACTATTAATAGGATCTTTTGACATTGTATCTGTACCTCATGACACTTTACACGTTTCTTTGTGTACTTCTTACAGCATGAGTCTCTAAACCCCATGGTTGGGGGTGAGGAGCTCTGCTGTGTCTTGATGGATTAATGCAATTACTACTGTTTCTTATTCAATCATGCTTGCTTCCATTCTAAGATATCACTTGCTCTTAACCCGGATGAATGTGATGATCCGTGACACTCATCATATTCTCAACTATGAACGTGTGCCTGACAACCACCTCCGTTCTACCTTAGATTGAGTAGATATCTCTTGGATTCCTTAATCAGAATCTTCGTGGTATAAGCTAGAACTGATGGCGGCATTCAAGAGAATCCGGAAGGTCTAAACCTTGTCTGTGGTATTCTGAGTAGGATTCAATGATTGAATGACTGTGACGAGCTTCAAACTCCTGAAGGCGGGGTGTTAGTGACAGACGCAAAAGAATCACTGGATTCTATTCCGGCCTGATTGAGAACCGACAGATGGATAGCCGTGCCGTGACAGGGTGCGTTGAACATTTTCACTGAGAGGATGGGAGGTAGCCACTGACAACGGTGAAACCCTACATACAGCTTGCCATGGAAGGAGCTTTGCATGTTTGATGAAGAAGACAGTAGGAAAGCAGAGATTCAAAAGATGGAGCATCTCCAAAACCTCAACCTATTCTCCATTACTGCATAACAAGTACTTATTTCATGTTCTTTTGCTTTTCACAATCAACCCTGATAATTTCTGATATCCTGACTAAGATTTACAAGATAACCATAGCTTGCTTCAAGCCGACAATCTCCGTGGGATCGACCCTTACTCACGTAAGGTATTACTTGGACGACCCAGTGCACTTGCTGGTTAGTTGTGCGGGATTGCAAAAGTGTGATTGCAATTTCGTGCACCAGTGACCAAACTATTGGAAGCAGGTATCATATATCCCATTTCAGACAGTGAATGGGTAAGCCCAGTACAAGTGGTGCCCAAGAAGTCTGGAGTCACTACAGTGAAGAATAAGCATGGAGAGCTCATAGCAACTAGAGTTCAGAATGCTTGGAGAGTTTGCATTGATTACAGGCGTCACAACCAAGCTACCCGTAAGGATCACTACCCACTTCCATTCATTGATCAAATGTTGGATCGCCTGTCAGGTAAATCACATTATTGTTTTTTAGATGGTTACACAGGTTATTTCCAGATTCATATAGCTCCTGAGGATCAGGAAAAAACCACTTTTACATGTCCTTTTGGGACTTATGCTTACAAGAGAATGCCCTTTAGCTTGTGCAATGCACCAGCTACTTTCTAAAGGTGCATGATGAGTCTTTTCTCTGACCTTATTGAGTATTGTATGGAAGTTTTTATGGACGATTTTAGCGTTTATGGTGATTCTTTTAGCCTTTGTTTAGATGGATTATCTAGAGTATTAGATAGATGTGTTAATACAAACCTTGTATTAAATTTTGAAAAATGTCATTTTATGGTAAAACAAGGGATTGTATTAGGACATGTGGTATCTAATAATGGCATTTCTGTAGACCCAGCAAAGGTGAATGTTATTTCTAGTTTACCTTACCCCTCTTCTGTGAGGGAAGTCCGTTTGTTCCTTGGCCATGCAGGTTTTTACAGGAGATTTATTAAGGACTTTAGTAAGGTAGCACTTCCCTTATCTAGATTACTGCAGAAGGATATTGAGTTCGAGTTCAGTGACGATTGCAAACAAGCATTTGATAAGCTGAAGACTGCTCTGACTCAAGCTCCAATTGTGAGAGGACCAGACTGGAGCCAGCCATTTGAAATCATGTGCGATGCTTCCAACCATGCAGTAGAAGTAGCGCTGGCTCAGCGTGAAGGTAAGGATCCTTTTGTTATTGCTTATACATCTAAGACTTTAGACACTGCCCAGTCCAATTATACTACTACTGAGAAAGAGCTTCTTGCTATTGTTTTTGCTCTGAATAAATTCCGGGTTTATTTACTTGGTATTAGAGTAGTAGTGTATTCGGACCATGCAGCTTTAAAGTATCTATTAACTAAAAAGGAGTCCAAACCAAGACTTATACGTTGGATACTGCTGTTACAAGAATTTGATTTAGAAATAAAGGATAGGAGTGGTAATCAGAATTTAGTAGCAGACCACCTGAGTCGTCTTGAGCATATTAAGGATGATTCTACTCCTATAGATGATAATTTTCCTTTTGATAACCTGCAAGCAGTATCTAAGGTAGTCCCTTGGTATGCACCTGTTGCTAATTATTTAGTTAGCCGCACATTTCCTCCAAATTTTTCTAAGCATCAAAGAGACAAGATGAAAAGCGAGTCTAAATATTATATATGGGATGACCCATATTTATGGAGATGTAACGCTGACCAAGTAATTAGATATTGTGTGCCTGAATCAAAATTCCAATCCATTTTAGAGGCCTGTCACTCATCCGAGAGTGGAGGACATTTTGGCCCTCAAAGAACGGCTAGAAAAATCTTAGACTGTGGATTCTGGTGGCCTACTCTTTTTAGAGACGCTGCTGAGTTTTGTAAATTCTATCTCCCATGCCAGAAATTTGGTAATATATCCAGGAAGGATGAGATGCCTCAACAAATTATGCTTTTTGTGAAATTTTTTATGTTTGGGGCATTGACTTCATGGGTCCATTTCCAAATTCTAATGGATATTTTTATATATTGTTAGCTGTGGATTATGTTTCCAAATGAGTGGAAGCAATTCCTACCCGTACTGATGATGCTAACACTGTTGTTTCCTTTGTGAGAAACCATATTATATGTCGCTTTGGATCACCACAAGCAATCGTAAGTGATCAAGGCACCCATTTTTGTAACAGGAGACTAACAGGATTAATGAAAAAGCATGGGATAATTCATAAAGTTGCAACAGCTTACCATCCCCAAGCTAATGGGCAAGCTGAGGTGTCAAACAGAGAAATTAAGCATATCTTGCAAAAGATAGTAAAGCCACATAGAAAAGACTGGAGCACCAGGCTACAAGATGCACTTTGGGCATATAGAACAGCTTACAAGACACCCATTGGGATGAGTCCTTTCCGCTTAGTTTATGGAAAAGCTTGTCATCTCCCAGTTGAAGTAGAAGACAGAGCCTTTTGGGAAGTTAAGGAGTGCAACATGGGAATTGAGAAAGCTGGAGCTGAAAGGAAGTTGCAACTGCAAGAACTGGAGAGCCTTCGCCTAGAAGCTTATGAGAACTCAAGAATGTACAAGGAAAAGATGAAGGATGTACATGATCAAAACATCAAGAAGACAGAGTTCCAACCTGGGGATTTAGTCCTCCTTTACAAATCTCGACTAAGGCTCATGCCAGGTAAGTTGAGATCAAGATGGGAAGGTCCATACAGATTAGAGAAGGCTAAACCGTACGGAGTTTATCACCTAAGCCATCCTTCAAGCTTTGAACTTATTAAGGTTAATGGACAACGCCTGAAGCTATACCATGGCGAGAAGATGCAGAGAAACAAGGAGCTTGAGATCTTCCTCTTGGAAGATCCCCACATAGCAAAAGATTGAGCTAGTGGTGCGTCCAACTTACGGACGTTAAAGCAAAGTGCTAGGTGGGAGACAACCCACCATGGTATGATCGTTCTTTTCTTTATTTTTAGTTTTTCCTATTCAATAACTCTTCTCTTTATTAGTACTTTCGTGCATTTGCATTTACATGTTTTTATTTTTCATTTAAAAAAAAATTTCACTACGCGACGCGTCCGCGTCGCTTGGAGAGTAAAGAAAAATAAAAGTGAACAGAGAGTCACGTTGGAGCGTGGCTGGAGGCGTGCCACTGGCACAAATCGACCCACGCGATTGCGTCCCTGACGCGATCACGTCGCATCGGAATCATGGCCTCCCACGCGACCGCGTGCCCTGAGTTTTCGACGTAAAAGGGTGCACAATGAAATATTGTGCGAGAGTGGTGCTGGATTGGTGCTGGAAGCACAATCCTTATCACGCGACCGCGTCGCCGACGCGGCCGCGTCTTCCATTTTCTTAAGCACACTCACGCGATCACGTCACCCTATTTTGGCAAATAAATTAATTTGAACAGAGAGTTGTGCTGGCGCGAGGCTGCACTCGCGCCAGAAGCATAACATGGGTCACGCGACCGCGTGACCGACGCGATCGCGTGACCATACTTAAAGCGCATCCACGCGAACGCGTGCCCCACGCGGTCGCGTCGCATGCGCCGCACAGCTCCACCTAAAATTGCCACATATCTTATCTTTCTCTCCTCCAAATCCTAATTTTTCTTTTCTCTCCTTATTTCTTCTTTCTCCCTTCTTCCTTCTATCTCACCTATCACTTTCTCTCTCCCACCTCCATTACCAAGGTTCTATTTTCTTCCTCCTTCTTTTCTTTTCTATCATTATTGTTATTTTATATGTTATTTTCTTTTTCTTTTCTTCTTCTTTTCATTATTCTTATTTTCTTTTTTTCTTTTCTTCTTTTCCTTTTTACATGGTGTTAGAAATTTATTTGAGTCATTATTCCTCATTATATGCTTGTGGATTGTTACGAATTGTTTGACAATTATTATTATTATTTTTAAGGGATTGCTTGCATGTTCACCTTCATACTTTCTATATCTTATTTACCATGCATGCCATGTGTTTGTGAAAAAGCCCATATAGCATTATGCACTTTTCTACATTACTTTACTCTACCATTCAATGCTTGCTTTTCACAAATTCTCTTTACTATTGTTTTAATTTAATTTAAATGTCAATACAAACATTTTGGCTTGTTACAACTGATGCTTGATCCATGCTACTCATGCCCTTTTCCGGCATGCTAATAAACACCTTGCATCCACTTATGTTTCGATGCACTCACTATTTTTCATTGATAGCTTTTCATATGTACTCGAGAGCATGTGTTAATGTCAATTACATCTTAATGTGCATCCATCACCACTCTTCTGTTCTCTTCCTTGCTATATATCTATTTGAACTTAATTTACTTTCCCCTCCTTTTTTCAGGATGGCCACCAAGAAAGGAAAGGAGAAAGCAACTCCTAAACCCCCAACAAGAAGAGGAACTAAAAGAGCATTAGTGGCAGAGCCCCCTTCAACTGCAGTCAAGCCCTCAACAAAGAGAGTTAAGAGGATAATAAAGGTTGATAAAAAGGAGAAAGCCTTTCCAGCAAAGGACACTGCGCGATTTCCCAATCGCTACTGTGAGCAGATGTTCCCTATCCTGGCAGAAAGAAACTATAATAATGAATACCTTCTTATCCTCCCGTCCAATATTGCTACCTTTGTTGACCCGCAAATTGAAGGAAGACAATGGGGTTTCCTACGGAGATAGCTGAGACAGGTCAATCTTTCTTGGGTAGTTGAGTTCTACTTTAACTTCTACATGCCAATCCTGCAGTCTGTTTATGTCCGGCAGAAGCAAGTCCCCATTACAGAAGAGGCCATTCAGCAAGCTCTGAGTATTCCCCCTATTCAAGAAGGAATGGACGCCTTCCAAGAAGCCACACTTAAGCACCAGAGGTACCAATTTGACTGGGACTCCGTTCTCGGAGTTATCACATTACCTGGCAGCCGTTGGATCTACGGATACCACCGTACCCGCCCTAAGGGAATCTTGGCTTCAGCACTTACTTTGGAGGCTCGCGTATGGGCACAGATCATGTCCCATTACGTCTTTCCGAGCACTCACGAGTCCTCCTTCACTGCGGACATGGCCGTTCTACTATGGTGCATCCTTACAGACCAACCTCTGAATCTCTCAAGCCATATCCGGAATGCTATGGGACACGTACAAATTGCGGGCAATTTACCTTTTCCCGCCTTGGTCTCAGATCTTGTCTCAGCAGCCGGAGTCTCCTACAGTGCTGGAGATACCAAAGCCGTGTTTCCACGGGATGATCAGTATGTCCCTAACGGGAAATACCTCAGACTTCCAGCAGCCACTACAAGTCTTCTTACTGCTCCAGTTGAAGATAATCCTTCTTCAACCCCACAAGCACCTACAACTGATGAATTGCTCCAGCAGATAATCAAAAGGTTGGATCGGCAAGAACACAAAGCTAAGTTGAGAGAGCACCGCAACAACCGAACATTCAAACACCTCAGGGAGCTACTTAAAGGAGATTGCAAAGACTCGGACACCCCGGAATCCACTTCTTTTACCAGCACAAGGAGCCATGACAGTCCTGATTGTGGAGATACTGCTTCCAGCCCACCCCTGTTCCTGACATATGGCACCAGGGACGGTGCAAAGCCTTAAGTGTGGGGAGGTCGGTCAATACCTGACTTCCGAAGGTAATTTCTCTTCTCTAGCACCAATAATTAGGATATTTTAGTTAGATTTTCTTTCTTTTATAGAATAGAATAATTTGCATAGGTTAGGATAGTTGCATGCATGTTCTACTTGATTGAAAAGACAATAAGTTTCTTCTAAGACTCTATCTTTGGAACAAAATTTCAGTAATTTTTCAAAATTTTTATGATAAAATTGCTTGGGTTGTATTTGGAACATGATGTTTGAGCTAAAGAACACACAACCTGTGAAAGATTTGAGCCTTTATGTATGGTTACGTTATTTAACCATAATTATTTCATTCTTGTGTGTTTACTTCTCTATGATTGTAATTTATATTTTCTTTTATCTTATATGTCCAATATTTATTATATTTACATGCTTGCACATGATTGAGGCCATTATTTGTTTAAACTCATTTATCCAAATTAAGCCTACCCTTTTTAATTACCTTTGTTAACCACTTTGAGCCTTTAAATCCCATTTGTTCTATATTTTACCACATTACTAACCTTAAGCTGAAAAACAATTGTATATCCCAAATTGAATCTTTGGTTAGCTTAAGATAGAATTGTGTGTGCTAGTTAGGTATGGGAAATTGTGGGAACAAAAGTTGTTAATGGAAGTGTCATGAAAAAATTTGATGGGAATTTGGATACCTACTCATGTGAAACTATAAGAATAAAAAAGTCTATGTGCATTGATAAGCTATATTTATTTTAATGTGTAAAAAAAATAAAAAAAAATAAAATAAAATAAATAAATAAATAAGGGGACAAAATTACCCCAATGTTGAATTCAGAATTCAAAGATCAATGCACGTATGATAGAATCAAAATACAAAGTGATTGATGAGCGGATAATTTATACGCTTTTTGGCATTATTTTTAGGTAGTTTTTAGTAAGTTCAAGCTACTTTTAGGGATGTTTTCATTAGTTTTTTTGTTAAATTCACATTTCTGGACTTTACTATGAGTTTGTGTGTTTTTCTGTGATTTCAGATAATTTCTGGCTGAAATTGAGGGACTTGAGCAAAACTCTGATAGGAGGCTGACAAAGGACTGCTGATGCTGTTGGAATCTGACCTCCCTGCACTCGAAAGGGATTTTCTGGAGCTACAGAACTCCAAATGGCGCGCTCTCAACGTCGTTGGAAAGTAGACATCCAGAGCTTTCCAGCAATATTTAATAGTCCATACTTTATTCGGAAATTGACGACGTAAACTGGCGCTCAACGCCAGTTCCATGCTGCTGTCTCGAGTAAAACGCCAGAAACACGTCACGACCCGGAGTTGAACGCCCAAAACACGTTACAACTTGGCGTTCAACTCCAAAAGAAGCCTCAGCTCATGGATAGATCAAGCTCAGCCCAAACACACACCAAGTGGGCCCCGGAAGTGGATTTATGCATCAATTACTTACCTCTGTAAACCCTAGTAGCTAGTTTAGTATAAATAGAACATTTTATTATTGTATTCAGCGTCTTTTGACCACGTTACATCTTTGGTCTCAGTTTTGTTTTATTCTTCATCTTAGGAGGCCATTGATCACGTTTTGGGGGGCTGGCCATTCGGCCATGCCTGAACCTTTCACTTATGTATTTTCAACGGTGGAGTTTCTACACACCATAAATTAAGGGTGTGGAGCTCTGCTGTACCTCAAGTTTCAATATAATTACTATTATTTTCTATTCAATTCTCTTTATTCCTATTCTAAGATATTCGTTGCACTTCAACTTGATGAATGTGATGATCCGTGACACTCATCATCATTCTCACCTATGAACGCGCGTGATTGACAACCACTTCCGTTCTACCTTAGGCCGGGCGCATATCTCTTGGATTCCTTAACCAGAATCTTCGTGGTATAAGCTAGAATTGATGGCGGCATTCATGGGAATTCGGAAAGTCTAACCTTGTCTGTGGTATTCCGAGTAGGATTCCGGGATTGAATGACTGTGACGAGCTTCAAACTCCTGAAGGCTGGGCGTTAGTGACAGACGCAAAAGAATCAAGGGATTCTATTCCAACCTGATTGAGAACCGACAGATGATTAGCCGTGCTGTGACAGAGCATAGGACCATTTTCACTGAGAGGATGGGATGTAGCCATTGACAACGGTGATGCCCTACATACAGCTTGCCATGGAAAGGAGTAAGAAGGATTGGATGAATATAATAAGAAATTAGAGATTCAAGAGGAGCACAGCATCTCCATACGCCTATCTGAAATTCCCACTATTGATTTACATAAGTATTTCTATCCTATTTTATTTTCTGTTTATTATTAATTTTCGAACTTATCATAAACCAACTTAATCCGCCTAACTGAGATTTACAAGGTGACCATAGCTTGCTTCATACCAACAATCTCCGTGGGATCGACCCTTACTCAAGTAAGGTATTACTTGGACGACCCAGTGCACTTGCTGGTTAGTTGAACGGAGTTGTGATCACACGTGCCATTACCAGGGATTATTAAGATCCCAATTCATCATTAAGATTACATTAAAAATATATAGGTTGAGTTGAAGCTTGGGTTAATTAAAGATTCAATTTATCAGCTTACTTAACCATATGTATACCCCTACCTATACCTTGGCCCCATTACAACCTTGAAAAGACCTCATGATGTTTGCATTGGTATATTAACTGTTGTTGATTGGTTAGGAGAAAAACAAAAGTTAGAAAGCATGATTAGAGAAGGATAGAGTGATTACCCTATACACTAGAGATTAGAGCGTACATACATTATCAGTGAGGGTTCAATGCTTGAATTTTCATGTTCCCTGCTTTCATAGGCTATTCTCTTGCATTTTTATCTATTTTACTGTATAAGGGTAAAATTAGTGGAATTTGATTTGTAATTATTTCGAAGAGCTTATTTACTTTTGATCAAGTGGGCAAGAATCATATAGTTGCATTTATTTACATATATAAGATTGCATTGCATTTCATGAGTTTCTACATGTTCATATTTGACTACTTTATCTCCTTCAATTAAGCATGAGGGCATGCTAATGTTTAAGTGTGGGGAGGTTGATAAACCACTATTTTATGGTTTATATTGTGTTTAATTGTGTGGTTTTATCATGATCCTTACCCACTTATTCATTAAATTTGCATGCATTTAGATTTTCTTCCCGAATTTATTACATGGTTGAAAACTGCTTCTTAGAGACTTTAATTATGTATTTTTAATTCTCCTTTATTCCATTTGATGCCGTGATCTGTGTGTTGAGTGTTTCAGGCTTTACAGGGCATGAATGAATGGGAGATTGGAAAAGAAGCTGGCAAAAATGGAAGGAACACAAGAATTTGAGGAGATAACCAGCGAGAAGTGACGCGGTCGCATGGCTCACGCGACTATGCGAAGGGGAGCAAATCGCAGTGACGCGGCCGCATGGCTCACGTGGCCGCGCTGATTGGAAAAGCTCAAGCGACGCGGTAGCGTGGACGACGCGGACGCGTGGCATGGAAAAGCGCGAGTGACACGTCCGCATGGGTGACGCGATCGCGTGACATGTGCGATCTGCATAATCTGCAGAATTTGCTGGGGGCGATTTTGGACCTGATTTTGACCCAGTTTTTGGCTTAGAACAGCAGACTAGAGCCAGAGAACATGCAGAAATAGAACACAACATTCATTCTACACAGTTTTCAGTTTTAGATCTAGTTTTCACTCCCCCTCTAGGTTTTTCTCTTTAGGTTTTAGAATTTAATTTTCAATTGGTCTTAGCATTGGAACATTGAGAAGAGTTATTTCCTCATCAAGACTTCGTCATTCTAGTTCGTTCTCTTAACTTGGTTTATTTCTTCCATGTTCTTTGCTTTGTTCAATTTTGTCGTTTGAATACTTTTATGATTATTTAATACAAGAATTATTTCTTTCATTTTAATCCATTTTACCTTCCAATAATCATGTCTTCTTTTAATTCCCTTTCATATGTTATGGATTTATTATTTATAATGAGCGAGTAGTTCCCCTCACTTGATGGGGAGTTGATTGAAAGGAACTCTTGAGTTGGAAGGATTGAAAGAGAATTTGTAATTGGGTTAACTGTTGGATTGCTATCTTGTCACTAACACCAATCCCTTTGAACTAACTGGGTTGTAACTCGTGAACAGATCTTTCATTCCAACTTGTTTGACTTTCCTTTACCTAGTAAAGGATAACTAAACAGAACAACCATTAATTATAAATTAATCCTAAAATCACTCCATCAATAATAGAGATTCCAACTAATCAACTCCCAGTCAAGGCTTTTATTTATATTATTCAAATTTCCTCAATTTAATTTTCCATCTACTTAACTCAACTTTTTGGAAACATCTAATTAATAAAATAGCACACTTTCCTGCAACTCGTTGGGAGACGACCTGGGACTCAAACTCCCAGTAATTTTTAATTTAAATTCTCTGTGACATATTTCTAAATTGATAGGCAGATTTTCGGTGAGTTAAGAACTATACTGGCAACGTAATTAATTTAATAATTTTTAATTCACCACTTTCTGTGCTCTATCAGTGCCGCGTATGCGGACCCCTATTTTCTAAAAAAATTAAATTTTAAGGTTTTTAAACCATTCCTTTAACTTTTAAAACCTTTGTAATCTTGTTTAAAGCCTGGTAGATGAATTTTGGATATTGGAGTATAATTAGGACTGTGAGGAAGATAACTTGTTGGAGAAGAAAGAGGTAAAGTGAATGATGATAGTGGTAACAGTGATATACATGTAATGAGCTCGATGGCTATGTTGAATAATTAATTATGGCTGATAATGATTATATGAATTTCATTGATTATGTGATTTTTTGCACTTCCAAAAATTTGAGATGTGAGTTTTCTTGGGTGAAAGAAGTGGCTTGCCACCACGTGCTCCAGATTGAGACTCGATACTCTGCTAACCCTATGTCGTAAGTGTGGCTGGAAACGGATGACAAGTCATCTTATGCTAGTTGCACAAGCATTTTTCATCTGTTTCATTAGGTTATATGCACTTTCTTGCGCAATAAGTAAGTGATTGGAGTGGAATTTCATGTTTATCTTGATTTAATCAAGCATAATTAATTTTATACAAAATCATGAGATTTATACACGAATTAAGTGATTATTATGAACATTGCAATTTCTTATGATTTTGGTAAGACTTTGATTTATTGTTTGATTGATTTTAGGTGACAAAATAGAGAGGAAGAGATGCATTCCAGGGCAACGCTACATTCAATTAAGGAATGCTACGCTCAGTATGGACACGCACGCGCACAGGACACCTACGCGTCAGCAATGCCTTTTGAAAATCCACGCGTACGCACGCATGACACGTACACGTGGATGTGCTTGGTGCTCATTTACAAAGAGAGCGCTACGTTAACTCAGTGACTGTTTTCGGGCATTTTGAGTTTGGGATTGGAAATTTTGCACACGACGCACATGCACGCATGGCGCGCATGCGTCGATGGAGCACCGAGATAAAGCATGCGAAGGCGCAAAGGATGTACATGCGTGGGAGCGTTCATGGCCCGAATGTAGCGCTCATTTAGCAAATGCTATCAAGGACGCACGAGCGCACAGGATGCGGACGCATCAATATGCAAAGATGACAGGGTACGCGCAAGCGCACAGGACGCGTACGCGTGAGTAAGTGAACGCTATGCTTAATTTGCAAACGCTATGTTCTCCTGGAAGAAATAACCCAGCACCATCTCTGACCCATTCCATCAGAAGGCCAAAAAGCCCATTCCACGTACTAGAGGACTAGATTAGAAAGTGTGTAAGTAAGAGAAGATTTGATTTCATTGGGGGTTCGGCACTTTAGAGTTTTTTTTCATTTTTTTAGTCTCTCTTTATAATTTTTAGATCTAAGTTCAGTTTTATTTTGTTCTTCATCCTCTACATAATTTTCTTTTCTGTTTTGGTCTTACTGAAGCTATGATGAACTAAACCCCAAATTCATTAGAGGGAGGAGCTCTACTGTAATTCCAATGAATCAATGAAATTCTTCTTCTTCTAAATTCATTTCTGTAGCAATTGGATATCTTCTGCTTTGTGTTTGAATTATTTACTCCGGAAGGGGATTTAATTCAGTGAATGTGGGTGTGAGCCTCGGAAGTGGAATCATCCTCATTTGAACTGAAGCTCTGTCCTAAAGTTGCTCAGATAACTAAAGTTGCTCAATCCTTCAATCCCTGTGGGATCGACCTCACTCACGTGAGTTCTTATTACTTGATGCGACCCAGTACACTTGCCGGTTAGATTGTGTGGAAATCCAATTTTCTCCCATCAAGTTTTTTGGCACCATTGCCGGGGATTGATTTAGATTGACAATGATTAAGTAGGGTGATAATCTAAATTAAGCATCTTTCTTTTATTATTTTTTAAGCACACTAACTGTTTGAAATTTTTGTCTCTACTAATCCTAACTGTACTCAAGCGACAGAGTGCCCTCTTTTTGTGTTTCTTGTTGTTTTGGTTGCATGCCAGGATGAAGAAGAAGTGACTCCACTTCTTTTGATTCTGAACTAGAGAGAACATTCTTGAGATTGAGAAGAGAAGTAAGAGGCAAGGGCATAATTGGAGAAGAAGAATCAGAGGAAGAGAATCAAGAGATGGAGGGCAACCCCCCTAACCCACCAGAAGAGGTGGCTAATAACAATGGCCAGCCTCAAAGGAGAGTTCTAGCCTTCTACACCTTCCCCAATGCAAGAAACTGTGGAAGCAATCACTCCAAATGTTCATGCCAATAATTTTGAGTTGAAACTTCAGCTTATCACTTTGGTACAGAACAACTGTTCTTATGGAGGAGGTCCCTTGGAAGACCCAAATCAACACCTCGCCATCTTTCTGAGGATATGTGACACAGTTAAGACACATGGTTTACACCCAGACATCTATAAGTTGTTGTTGTTTCCATTTTCCTTGAGGGATAAGGCAACTCAATGGTTAGAAGCATTTTCCAAAGAAAGCATCAGAAACTGGGCGGATTTAGTGAGCAAATTTTTGGCTCAGTTCTACCCACCCCAGAGGATCATAAGAATGAAGAAAGAATTACAAACATTCAGCCAAATGGATGGAGAATCACTTTATGAGGCTTGGAAAAGATACAAAGCCTTGATTAGTGATAGCTACGATTTTAGAAAATTGCACGATCGGCAAAAATTCCTTCCGGCAAGTGCACCGGTTATCGTCAAGTAAAAACTCACAATAGAGTGAGGTCGAATCCCACAAGGATTGGTTGAGTGAGCAATTCGGATTAGAAGTGTGTTCTAGTTGAGCGGAATCAAGATTTAGATGAGAATTGCAGAATGTAAAATTGGCTGGAAGCGTAAATGGCAAGAAATTGAAATTGCGGAATCTTAAATTGCATGAATTAAAGAGCGAGAAGCTAAATTGCTGAAATTAAAAAGGGATCGGGGTGATTGCATGAATTTAATTGCAGAATGTAAAGAGAAAGTGGTAGATCAGAAATGGGGAATTCATTGGGTTTCAGGAGATATTAAGATCTCCGAATCAAAACATTTTTATCCCTTCCTCAACCAATGCGTTCATTGAATTTTGCTTGGCAATCTTATATGATTGGATCCCAATCCCTTGGCTCACCAATTCTCTCTAAAAACAACAAATTCCCAATCCCTTGGTTTAAATGTTCATAAGAAGAGATGATGCTCGATCACTGATTATACCACACAGTTTCATGAACCACAATTTGGTAGGATTACATGTCACAATATCCATCCAAACCCCAATCCAATTCACTGTGAGAAAGCTTCTCTAGCATGAATCCTCCATTCCTTTCCCAAGGTTCCGAAGGATTCCAATTATGGATAGTTTCTTTCCCAAGACAACTAACCAATGGAATTAGATCAAGAAGCTTTCTAACAAAAATTCAAGAGAAAAGATTGAAGAAGAAGATAAAAACTATTATTGATTCATTGAATTACAATAGAGCTCCCTAACCCAATGAAAGGGGGTTTAGTGAGTCATAGCTCTGAATTCAATTACAAAAAGTATCAAAACTAGAAAAATGATCCAAAGTCCTCTTTACTAACTTAAATTCTATTCTATTTATACACTTTCTAAATTGAGCTTCTGTTGTGTTTCTTGGGCTTTGAGGCCTTTCCCTGATTTCCTTTTGCTTTGGGTTTATGATCCATAATCCTGATGAGGCTGCTGATCCAATTCTGTAACATTCATTGAGCCAACTTAGTGATAATCAAGTAATGACACATGACTCAACAAATTGAAATTCCAGACTCATCAATTCTTCAGGCCCAATCCCATAAACCATGATATTCAATTGGGTTTCATACCAGAGTACGTTTAAGTTAATGTTTGTGCTCAAATGCTAACTTAAACTGCAATATCTTTGGCCCAGAAACCTTTTCAAATAGTGGCGTTTAAGTTGCAGTTTAAGCTTAAACTGCAACTTAAACGTTGGACACTCCTGGAGGTGGTATAATTCAAGCACGTTTAAGCTTCAGTTTAAGGTTAAACTGAAGCTTAAACGTGGAAATGGAAGAAGGCAACCCTGGAGTGTGGAATTGTCGAACACGTTTAAGCTCCAGTTTAAGGTTTAAACTAAAGCTTAAACGTGGAAATGAAGAAAGCAACCCTGGAGGAGAATGGTCGAACACGTTTAAGCTTCAGTTTAAGGTTAAACTGAAGCTTAAACGTGGAAATGAAGAAAGCAACCCTGGAGGAGAATTTTGGTCGAACACGTTTAAGCTCCAGTTTAAGGTTAAACTGGAGCTTAAACGTGGAAATGGCTCCCTGGTGCATTTCTCATTTCTGGCGTTTAACTTCCAGTTTAAGGTTAAACTGGAGGTTAAACGCCACTTTTCAGCCTTTCCTCAGCTTTCATGATTTTGGCGTTTAAGCTCCAGTTTAAGCTTAAACTGGAGCTTAAACTGGAGCTTAAACTGGAGCTTAAACTGGAACTTAAACTGGAGCTTAAACTCCACATGTGATATTCAAGCTTCCTTTATTGATTTTGTTGCTTCCTTGCCTAACCTCTTCTTCCCTGAAATTATCCAAACAACTGCATCAAAGTCTTGCAAAATTTCATGAGAAATCTTCCATTCATAGCATTCAAGTAATATAACTAAAAACTCATGGAATTTGCATCAAAATCATACTGTTTGGATGGTTTATTGCTTTGTTATTCATTTAACCATTCTTGGTTACTTTAAGCTCAAGAAAATGCATAAAACAACTAAAACTAACAGAAAAATGCTAGTGAAACTAGCCTAAGATGCCTTGGCATCACAACACCAAACTTAATACTTGCTTGTCCCTAAGCAAGTTCTGAGTTATTTGAGAAGAAAGTATGAAACAGAAAGCAATTACATTGGCTATATTAGCAAGCATTTGAAGTTCATCAGAAGGGTTTTATGCAGAAAGTTGCAGCATCACTTTTTCATTCTTATCAGGCAAGATTATCACTTTTTCACTGCATCCATTAAACACTGCTATGGCCTCTTGTTATTCTTATGTCCTTGGCACTTTTCTCTTCTATGTTTTTCTTTTTCTTAGAGCTCCTTTGCTCCTTGTTTGCTCAGTGTCATGTGTTGCACAAGCCTTTGCCATTTTCTTTTTCTTATCAGTGCACTACACATATCCACTACAGGCATTTTAGTTCACATTTCTTCTTGAGACATTGGTGCCCAGCACCTCTTTGTGTGACTAAATGTTTTGTATTTAGGTTGCTCTTGATAATGGACTTTTGGTTGATAATCCCGGGTTAGTTAACCCAAGTTACCAAGTGTTGAAACACTCCTCAGAACCTATTCATCCAAGCATATCCTTAATACATAAACACCACAGGCATTTGTCTCAGAAGTTCAAACCATTGGTGCCTAGCTTATTCTCTCAATTTTTTTTTGCTTTTTGGTTGCCCTTTTTCAGTGGCTTTTTTTTTTCTTCTTTTTCTTTCTTTTTCATGGCCAAAGACATTTATTCATCAAGATCCATAGACAGTATTCAAACTTCTACACAAAAATGATAATTCTACACTCAATTTCCAGTGATCTGACTAAACAATCAAGCATGCATACCACCACTTAATTCTACTTGATTTGTCACTAATTGAGCCAAGTTACTTTTGTTCAAACTTTTCTTTTATTTTTGGAAACAAAACAAGCATGGCAAGTATTTGTTTAAGAAGGTGAAGTTATATCCAAACATCTAGGCATTCACTTTATTCAAAGCAGTAAACCAACACTCATACTAAAATCTTCACATTCCAGAAAGATTCAACAATTACAGTTTAAACCAAAACAAGCATGCTTTTGTTTGCCTTTTAAAGAATGGTCAAGGAACAACACCACCTTGTGAAATTTCTTGTTTTCTCTTTGTTGCCAGGAAACAATTTGATTTCTCCTTCTTCTCCTAGTTGTTGCTTCATGTTCTTTCTAAGATCCTTGTTTCCTTTCCTGCAAAGAGTGATGAAGTTGCTTGCTTCTCAAGCACTTGAGTGGTTAGCTCAGCTATGTATGGGCAAGTGTCTGAGTCTTAAGTTGGTGTGTGAACACCAAACTTAGTCTCCTACTTACTCCTCTGCTCTTTGAATCCTTGAATTCTCCTTGGAATGAAGTTGCTGCTAAGGATTTTAAGCATTTCTGTGATTTCTTAGAATGGTTGTTCCTTTCATATAATTCAAAGGTTGTTGTGTTCAGTTGATCTGTATGGTGGAACACCAAACTTAGAGTCACACATTCCCCTTTGAATTATTGATCCACGAATTCATTGTTTGGTGTGAAACACCAAACTTAATTCTTTGCAATGCACAAAAACTACTTCACCTTTTTATTGAAACAAATAAAAGAAACAGTAAAGGAGTATTACCTCAGGTTGGGTTGCCTCCCAACAAGCGCTTCTTTAACGTCATTAGCTTGACGGTTGTCCCTTGTTAGGGTGGATTGTAGTGCTTGATGTCCTCTCCTCTCACTATGAAAACGTCCCCATTTGATTCCTTCATGATTTCCAAATGTTCCATAGAAAGAACTTTCCTGATTGTGAACACTTGAGGGAGCTGGGAAGGAATGGTTTTGAGGCCAGGTGGGATTGGCAGATAATGACTTGATATCACTTTATCTCCCGGAGAGAAACCTTCAGTGGGAATTTTCTTGTTTCTCCACCTTCTTGGCAATTTCTTTACAATTCTTCCCTCTCTCTTGAGGATTTCTTCATTGACCCTTATGCCAGGAGGATCCTTCTGAGCTGTTTCTATTGATTCTTGTGGCTTTAACTTTTGCAATTCTTGTTTGCCTTCCAAGGACTGTTTCAGAGTTTCAGCTGCTGGGTTGCTTTCCTCCAAACACAGATGGCTACTATCATCCTTAGGCTTTTCAGGTTCTGGTTCAGGCTCAGATGCAGGTTTGAAAACATGGAAAATGAGCTGTTCATCATGTATTCTCAAAATTAGCTCTCCTTGTTCTACATCTATGAGCGCTCTAGCAGTGGCTAGAAATGGCCTTCCCAGAATGATAGGGTGTAGGTAGCTTTCCTCCATGTCCAAAATGACAAAGTCTGTGGGGAAGAAATAATTTCCCATTTTCACCAGCACATTCTCAACTACCCCTTCAGCTTGCTTCTGAGTTTTGTCAGCCAGTTGTATGATTACATCAGTGGATCTCACCTCATTCAGTTGTAGCCTCTTCATAAGAGTCAGAGGCATCACATTTATGCTAGCTCCTAGATCACAAAATCCTCTGTCAATTTTTGTTTCCCCTATGATGCAGGGGATATGAAAACTTCCTGGGTCTGTTTTCTTAGAGACTATGTCCTTCTTGATGAGGGCACTGCATTCTTTGTTCATTATTACAGTTTGTCCTCCCTTCAAAACTCTTTTCTTGCTCAGCAATTCCTTCAAATACTTGATATGTGTAGGCATCTGCTAGAGAATCTCAAGAAAGGGAATATTGATATGGAGAGACTTAAATGTCTCTAAAAACCTTGAATATGTTTTCCCTTTTTCACCTCCTCCTAACCTCTGAGGAAATGGTGCTTTTGGTTGGTATGTTTCCAGCATGCCTTTATTTTGCAGTTCTTTGGCTTGCTCAGTTTCACTTTCCTGCTTAGCTTCTTCCACACCTTCCTTCAAGATTTCTGGCTCCTGTTCTGAGGGTCTGATTCCTTCTTCTTCTGAGACATCCTTCAATATGGTGATGGCCTTGCATTCTTCCCATCTCACTCCCTTTTGTTCCCCTTTAGGATTCTTTTCTGTGTCACTAGGGAACACTGCAGTTGACTTGGGGGCCTGTTGAGATAGCTCTCCTACTCGAGACTCCATCCTCTTGAGTTTTTCACCATGGTTCCTTAAGGTAGATCTCACATCATCCCTAAAGCTTTTCAACTCACTTATGTCCTGACCCATGTTTGCGAGCATTCCTTCTATCCTGTTTAATTGATCTTGAAATTGTTGGTTCGGATTAGGTTGGGCAGGTTGATTATTTTGGCCATGATATGGTGGTTGGGAGTAAGTGTTTTGTGTGGCTTGGTATGATCTTTGGTTGGAGTTTTGGTATGTGGAATTGTTATGTTGGTTGGGGTTGTAAGGTTTGTGGTTTTGTGGTTGGGTTTGCTGGTTTCCCCACCCAAAGTTTGGGTGGTTTTTCCAGCCTGGGTTGTAAGTGTTGGAATGTGGATCATATGGTTGCCTTTGTTGATTTCCCACATAGTTGGCCTCTTTCCAATCACCTCCTTCAGTGCTTACTTCCTCTTGATCTTGTGTGTGTATTGCAGCCACTTGATTTGTTTCTAATTTCCTGGTGAGCTCTGCTAGTTGCTTGGCAAACACCTTGTTTTGGGCTAGAATTGTATCAACATGGTTCAGCTCCATGACTCCCTTAGTGTTGTGTTTCTCTGAAGCATAGTAATACTCATTCTCAGCCACTGTCTCAATCACTTCAATGGCTTCTTCCACATTCTTTTTCCTGTTCAATGAACCTCCTGATGAATGGTCTACAGCCTTCCTTGATTCATAAGAAAGTCCATCATAGAAAATATGCAATTGCACCCAGTCATGGAACATGTCTGGTGGGCATTTCCTTGTCAAATCCTTGAACCTCTCCCATGCCTCGTAGAGAGTTTCACCATCTTGTTGTCTAAAAGTCTGAACCTCAGATCGAAGCCTCTTGACCTTTTGTGGGGGGTAGAAACGTGCCAGAAACTTGCTTTCCACCTCATCCCAGGTTGTTAGGCTCCCCCTTGGGAATGATTCCAGCCACTCAGCTGCCTTGTCCCTAAGTGAAAATGGGAACAAGAGCAGTTTATAGGCATCTTCCTGGACTCCATTGGACTTCACAGTGTCGCAAATTCTCAGGAATTTTGTGAGATGTTGGTTTGGATCTTCATTAGCACTCCCACCAAATGAACAATGATTCTCCACCAGTGATATGAGCTGTGGTTTGAGTTCAAAATTGTTGGCCTGAATGGGTGGTTTCTGAATGCTGCTACCACAATTCCCAGAGGTTGGGTTTATGTATGAACCAAGAACCCTCCTCTCGGGAATGGCATTGTTTCCATCAGCTCTCTCATGGTTGTGAACTTCTCTATCCATGTTGAGATCTAGAGCTTCCTCAAAATTGTCCTCAGATTCTCCTTCAGATTCTTCTTCTCCCAGTACTCTCTTCCCTCTTGCTTCCCTTCTAAGTTTATGAAGGGTCCTCTCTGGTTCGGTATATGGAGGAGTTGATGTCTCTCCTCTCCTACCTGTCATACAAGAACACAGCACAGGCAACAAACAAGTGAAATACTCTTGGTTAATGGAAGAGTATGGTTAGAGCAGTTGAGGAATTAATTCAAATAGTTAGTGAGTTAGTGAGTTAGTTGCTTGAATTTAAAGGCATAAAGAAAGAAAGCAAGTAACAGAGTGCAGAAATTAAAATTCAACAAGTAACTTGAACCGAATTAACAGAACAAGAAAAATGCTCAATCTAGTTAACTTCCAATTTGAGAATTGTCAATCGAAAACCAATCCCCGGCAACGGCGCCATAAACTTGATAGCTACGATTTTAGGAAATTGCACGATCGGCAAAAATTCCTTCCGGCAAGTGCACCGGTTATCGTCAAGTAAAAACTCACAATAGAGTGAGGTCGAATCCCACAAGGATTGGTTGAGTGAGCAATTCGGATTAGAAGTGTGTTCTAGTTGAGCGGAATCAAGATTTAGATGAGAATTGCGGAATGTAAAATTGGCTGGAAGCGTAAATGGCAAGAAATTGAAATTGCAGAATCTTAAATTGCATGAATTAAAGAGCGAGAAGCTAAATTGCTGAAATTAAAAAGGGATCGGGGTGATTGCATGAATTTAATTGCAGAATGTAAAGAGAAAGTGGTAGATCAGAAATGGGGAATTCATTGGGTTTCATGAGATATTGAGATCTCCGAATCAAAACATTTTTATCCCTTCCTCAACCAATGCGTTCATTGAATTTTGCTTGGCAATCTTATATGATTGGATCCCAATCCCTTGGCTCACCAATTCTCTCTAAAAACAACAAATTCCCAATCCCTTGGTTTAAATGTTCATAAGAAGAGATGATGCTCGATCACTGATTATACCACATAGTTTCATGAACCACAATTTGGTAGGATTACATGTCACAATATCCATCCAAACCCCAATCCAATTCACTGTGAGAAAGCTTCTCTAGCATGAATCCTCCATTCCTTTCCCAAGGTTCCGAAGGATTCCAATTATGGATAATTTCTTTCCCAAGACAACTAACCAATGGAATTAGATCGAGAAGCTTTCTAACAAAAATTCAAGAGAAAAGATTGAAGAAGAAGATAAAAACTATTATTGATTCATTGAATTACAATAGAGCTCCCTAACCCAATGAAAGGGGGTTTAGTGAGTCATAGCTCTGAATTCAATTACAAAAAGTATCAAAAATAGAAAAATGATCCAAAGTCCTCTTTACTAACTTAAATTCTATCCTATTTATACACTTTCTAAATTGAGCTTCTGTTGTGTTTCTTGGGCTTTGAGGCCTTTCCTTGATTTCCTTTTGCTTTGGGTTTATGATCCATAATCCTGATGAGGCTGCTGATCCAATTCTGTAACATTCATTGAGCCAACTTAGTGATAATCAAGTAATGACACATGACTCAACAAATTGAAATTCCAGACTCATCAATTCTTCAGGCCCAATCCCATAAACCATGATATTCAATTGGGTTTCATACCAGAGTACGTTTAAGTTAATGTTTGTGCTCAAATGCTAACTTAAACTGCAATATCTTTGGCCCAGAAACCTTTTCAAATAGTGGCGTTTAAGTTGCAGTTTAAGCTTAAACTGCAACTTAAACGTTGGACACTCCTGGAGGTGGTATAATTCAAGCACGTTTAAGCTTCAGTTTAAGGTTAAACTGAAGCTTAAACGTGGAAATAGAAGAAAGCAACCATGGAGGGTAAAGTAGTCGAACACGTTTAAGCTTCAGTTTAAGGTTAAACTGAAGCTTAAACGTGGAAATGGAAGAAGGCAACCCTGGAGTGTGGAATTGTCGAACACGTTTAAGCTCCAGTTTAAGGTTTAAACTGAAGCTTAAACGTGGAAATGAAGAAAGCAACCCTGGAGGAGAATGGTCGAACACGTTTAAGCTTCAGTTTAAGGTTAAACTGAAGCTTAAACGTGGAAATGAAGAAAGCAACCCTGGAGGAGAATTTTGGTCGAACACGTTTAAGCTCCAGTTTAAGGTTAAACTGGAGCTTAAACGTGGAAATGGCTCCCTGGTGCATTTCTCATTTCTGGCGTTTAACTTCCAGTTTAAGGTTAAACTGGAGGTTAAATGCCACTTTTCAGCCTTTCCTCAGCTTTCATGATTTTGGCGTTTAAGCTCCAGTTTAAGCTTAAACTGGAGCTTAAACTGGAGCTTAAACTGGAGCTTAAACTGGAACTTAAACTGGAGCTTAAACTCCACATGTGATATTCAAGCTTCCTTTATTGATTTTGTTGCTTCCTTGCCTAACCTCTTCTTCCCTGAAATTATCCAAACAACTGCATCAAAGTCTTGCAAAATTTCATGAGAAATCTTCCATTCATAGCATTCAAGTAATATAACTAAAAACTCATGGAATTTGCATCAAAATCATACTGTTTGGATGGTTCATTGCTTTGTTATTCATTTAACCATTCTTGGTTACTCTAAACTCAAGAAAATGCATAAAACAACTAAAACTAACAGAAAAATGCTAGTGAAACTAGCCTAAGATGCCTTGGCATCACAACACCAAACTTAATACTTGCTTGTCCCTAAGCAAGTTCTGAGTTATTTGAGAAGAAAGTATGAAACAGAAAGCAATTACATTGGCTATATTAGCAAGCATTTGAAGTTCATCAGAAGGGTTTTATGCAGAAAGTTGCAGCATCACTTTTTCATTCTTATCAGGCAAGATTATCACTTTTTCACTGCATCCATTAAACACTGCTATGGCCTCTTGTTATTCTTATGTCCTTGGCACTTTTCTCTTCTTTGTTTTTCTTTTTCTTAGAGCTCCTTTGCTCCTTGTTTGCTCAGTGTCATGTGCTGCACAAGCCTTTGGCATTTTCTTTTTCTTATCAGTGCACTACACATATCCACTACAGGCATTTTAGTTCACATTTCTTCTTGAGACATTGGTGCCCAGCACCTCTTTGTGTGACTAAATGTTTTGTATTTAGGTTGCTCTTGATAATGGACTTTTGGTTGATAATCCCGGGTTAGTTAACCCAAGTTACCAAGTGTTGAAACACTCCTCAGAACCTATTCATCCAAGCATATCCTTAATACATAAACACCACAGGCATTTGTCTCAGAAGTTCAAACCATTGGTGCCTAGCTTATTCTCTCAATTTTTTTTTGCTTTTTGGTTGCCCTTTTTCAGTGGCTTTTTTTTTCTTCTTTTTCTTTCTTTTTCATGGCCAAAGACATTTATTCATCAAGATCCATAGACAGTATTCAAACTTCTACACAAAAATGATAATTCTACACTCAATTTCCAGTGATCTGACTAAACAATCAAGCATGCATACCACCACTTAATTCTACTTGATTTGTCACTAATTGAGCCAAGTTACTTTTGTTCAAACTTTTCTTTTATTTTTGGAAACAAAACAAGCATGGCAAGCATTTGTTTAAGAAGGTGAAGTTATATCCAAACATCTAGGCATTCACTTTATTCAAAGCAGTAAACCAACACTCATACTAAAAACTTCACATTCCAGAAAGATTCAACAATTACAGTTTAAACCAGAACAAGCATGCTTTTGTTTGCCTTTTAAAGAATGGTCAAGGAACAACACCACCTTGTGAAATTTCTTGTTTTCTCTTTGTTGCCAGGAAACAATTTGATTTCTCCTTCTTCTCCTAGTTGTTGCTTCATGTTCTTTCTAAGATCCTTGTTTCCTTTCCTGCAAAGAGTGATGAAGTTGCTTGCTTCTCAAGCACTTGAGTGGTTAGCTCAACTATGTATGGGCAAGTGTCTGAGTCTTAAGTTGGTGTGTGAACACCAAACTTAGTCTCCTACTTACTCCTCTGCTCTTTGAATCCTTGAATTCTCCTTGGAATGAAGTTGCTGCTAAGGATTTTAAGCATTTCTGTGATTGCTTAGAATGGTTGTTCCTTTCATATAATTCAAAGGTTGTTGTGTTCAGTTGATCTGTATGGTGGAACACCAAACTTAGAGTCACACATTCCCCTTTGAATTATTGATCCACGAATTCATTGTTTGGTGTGAAACACCAAACTTAATTCTTTGCAATGCACAGAAACTACTTCACCTTTTTATTGAAACAAATAAAAGAAACAGCAAAGGAGTATTATCTCAGGTTGGGTTGCCTCCCAACAAGCGCTTCTTTAACGTCATTAGCTTGACGGTTGTCCCTTGTTAGGGTGGATTGTAGTGCTTGATGTCCTCTCCTCTCACTATGAAAACGTCCCCATTTGATTCCTTCATGATTTCCAAATGTTCCATAGAAAGAACTTTCCTGATTGTGAACACTTGAGGGAGCTGGGAAGGAATGGTTTTGAGGCCAGGTGGGATTGGCAGATAATGACTTGATATCACTTTATCTCCCGGAGAGAAACCTTCAGTGGGAATTTTCTTGTTTCTCCACCTTCTTGGCAATTTCTTTACAATTCTTCCCTCTCTCTTGAGGATTTCTTCATTGACCCTTATGCCAGGAGGATCCTTCTGAGCTGTTTCTATTGATTCTTGTGGCTTTAACTCTTGCAATTCTTGTTTGCCTTCCAAGGACTGTTTCAGAGTTTCAGCTGCTGGGTTGCTTTCCTCCAAACACAGATGGCTACTATCATCCTTAGGCTTTTCAGGTTCTGGTTCAGGCTCAGATGCAGGTTTGAAAACATGGAAAATGAGCTGTTCATCATGTATTCTCAAAATTAGCTCTCCTTGTTCTACATCTATGAGCGCTCTAGCAGTGGCTAGAAATGGCCTTCCCAGAATGATAGGGTGTAGGTAGCTTTCCTCCATGTCCAAAATGACAAAGTCTGTGGGGAAGAAATAATTTCCCAATTTCACCAGCACATTCTCAACTACCCCTTCAGCTTGCTTCTGAGTTTTGTCAGCCAGTTGTATGATTACATCAGTGGAGCTCACCTCATTCAGTTGTAGCCTCTTCATAAGAGTCAGAGGCATCACATTTATGCTAGCTCCTAGATCACAAAATCCTCTGTCAATTTTTGTTTCGCCTATGATGCAGGGGATATGAAAACTTCCTGGGTCTGTTTTCTTAGAGACTATGTCCTTCTTGATGAGGGCACTGCATTCTTTGTTCATTATTACAGTTTGTCCTCCCTTCAAAACTCTTTTCTTGCTCAGCAATTCCTTCAAATACTTGATATGTGTAGGCATCTGCTGGAGAATCTCAAGAAAGGGAATATTGATATGGAGAGACTTAAATGTCTCTAAAAACCTTGAATATTTTTTCCCTTTTTCACCTCCTCCTAACCTCTGAGGAAATGGTGCTTTTGGTTGGTATGTTTCCAGCATGCCTTTATTTTGTAGTTCTTTGGCTTGCTCAGTTTCACTTTCCTGCTTAGCTTCTTCCACACCTTCATTCAAGATTTCTGGCTCCTGTTCTGAGGGTCTGATTCCTTCTTCTTCTGAGACTTCCTTCAATATGGTGATGGCCTTGCATTCTTCCCATCTCACTCCCTTTTGTTCCCCTTTAGGATTCTTTTCTGTGTCACTAAGGAACACTGCAGTTGACTTGGGGGCCTGTTGAGATAGCTCTCCTACTTGAGACTCCATTCTCTTGAGTTTTTCACCATGGTTCCTTAAGGTAGATCTCACATCATCCCTAAAGTTTTTCAACTCACTTATGTCCTGACCCATGTTTGCAAGCATTCCTTCTATCCTGTTTAATTGATCTTGAAATTGTTGGTTCGGATTAGGTTGGGCAGGTTGATTATTTTGGCCATGATATGGTGGTTGGGAGTAAGTGTTTTGTGTGGCTTGGTATGATCTTTGGTTGGAGTTTTGGTATGTGGAATTGTTATGTTGGTTGGGGTTGTAAGGTTTGTGGTTTTGTGGTTGGGTTTGCTGGTTTCCCCACCCAAAGTTTGGGTGGTTTTTCCAGCCTGGGTTGTAAGTGTTGGAATGTGGATCATATGGTTACCTTTGTTGATTTCCCACATAGTTGGCCTCTTCCCAATCACCTCCTTCAGTGCTTACTTCCTCTTGATCTTGTGTGTGTATTGCAGCCACATGATTTGTTTCTAATTTCCTGGTGAGCTCTGCTAGTTGCTTGGCAAACACCTTGTTTTGGGCTAGAATTGTATCAACATGGTTCAGCTACATGACTCCCTTAGTGTTGTGTCTCTCTGAAGCATAGTAATACTCATTCTCAGCCACTGTCTCAATCACTTCAATGGCTTCTTCCACAGTCTTTTTCCTGTTCAATGAACCTCCTGATGAATGGTCTACAGCCTTCCTTGATTCATAAGAAAGTCCATCATAGAAAATATGCAATTGCACCCAGTCATGGAACATGTCTGGTGGGCATTTCCTTGTCAAATCCTTGAACCTCTCCCATGCCTCGTAGAGAGTTTCACCATCTTGTTGTCTAAAAGTCTGAACCTCAGATCGAAGCCTCTTGACCTTTTGTGGGGGGTAGAAACGTGCCAGAAACTTGCTTTCCACCTCATCCCAGGTTGTTAGGCTCCCCCTTGGGAATGATTCCAGCCACTCAGCTGCCTTGTCCCTAAGTGAAAATGGGAACAAGAGCAGTTTATAGGCATCTTCCTGGACTCCATTGGACTTCACAGTGTCGCAAATTCTCAGGAATTTTGTGAGATGTTGGTTTGGATCTTCATTAGCACTCCCACCAAATGAACAATGATTCTCCACCAGTGATATTAGCTGTGGTTTGAGTTCAAAATTGTTGGCCTGAATGGGTGGTTTTTGAATGCTGCTACCACAATTCCCAGAGGTTGGGTTTATGTATGAACCAAGAACCCTCCTCTCGGGAATGGCATTGTTTCCATCAGCTCTCTCATGGTTGTGAACTTCTCTATCCATGTTGAGATCTAGAGCTTCCTCAAAATTGTCCTCAGATTCTCCTTCAGATTCTTCTTCTCCCAGTACTCTCTTCCCTCTTGCTTCCCTTCTAAGTTTATGAAGGGTCCTCTCTGGTTCGGTATATGGAGGAGTTGATGTCTCTCCTCTCCTACCTGTCATAGAAGAACACAGCACAGGCAACAAACAAGTGAAATACTCTTGGTTAATGGAAGAGTATGGTTAGAGCAGTTGAGGAATTAATTCAAATAGTTAGTGAGTCAGTGAGTTAGTTGCTTGAATTTAAAGGCATAAAGAAAGAAAGCAAGTAACAGAGTGCAGAAATTAAAATTCAACAAGTAACTTGAACCGAATTAACAAAACAAGAAAAATGCTCAATCTAGTTAACTTCCAATTTGAGAATTGTCAATCGAAAACCAATCCCCGGCAATGGCGCCATAAACTTGATAGCTACGATTTTAGGAAATTGCACGATCGGCAAAAATTCCTTCCGGCAAGTGCACCGGTTATCGTCAAGTAAAAACTCACAATAGAGTGAGGTCGAATCCCACAAGGATTGGTTGAGTGAGCAATTCGGATTAGAAGTGTGTTCTAGTTGAGCGGAATCAAGATTTAGATGAGAATTGCGGAATGTAAAATTGGCTGGAAGCGTAAATGGCAAGAAATTGAAATTGCGGAATCTTAAATTGCATGAATTAAAGAGCGAGAAGCTAAATTGCTGAAATTAAAAAGGGATCGGGGTGATTGCATGAATTTAATTGCAGAATGTAAAGAGAAAGTGGTAGATCAGAAATGGGGAATTCATTGGGTTTCAGGAGATATTGAGATCTCCGAATCAAAACATTTTTATCCCTTCCTCAACCAATGCGTTCATTGAATTTTGCTTGGCAATCTTATATGATTGGATCCCAATCCCTTGGCTCACCAATTCTCTCTAAAAACAACAAATTCCCTATCCCTTGGTTTAAATGTTCATAAGAAGAGATGATGCTCGATCACTGATTATACCACACAGTTTCATGAACCACAATTTGGTAGGATTACATGTCACAATATCCATCCAAACCCCAATCCAATTCACTGTGAGAAAGCTTCTCTAGCATGAATCCTCCATTCCTTTCCCAAGGTTCCGAAGGATTCCAATTATGGATAGTTTCTTTCCCAAGACAACTAACCAATGGAATTAGATCGAGAAGCTTTCTAACAAAAATTCAAGAGAAAAGATTGAAGAAGAAGATAAAAACTATTATTGATTCATTGAATTACAATAGAGCTCCCTAACCCAATGAAAGGGGGTTTAGTGAGTCATAGCTCTGAATTCAATTACAAAAAGTATCAAAACTAGAAAAATGATCCAAAGTCCTCTTTACTAACTTAAATTCTATCCTATTTATACACTTTCTAAATTGAGCTTCTGTTGTGTTTCTTGGGCTTTGAGGCCTTTCCCTGATTTCCCTTTGCTTTGGGTTTATGATCCATAATCCTGATGAGGCTGCTGATCCAATTCTGTAACATTCATTAAGCCAACTTAGTGATAATCAAGTAATGACACATGACTCAACAAATTGAAATTCCAGACTCATCAATTCTTCAGGCCCAATCCCATAAACCATGATATTCAATTGGGTTTCATACCAGAGTACGTTTAAGTTAATGTTTGTGCTCAAATGCTAACTTAAACTGCAATATCTTTGGCCCAGAAACCTTTTCAAATAGTGGCATTTAAGTTGCAGTTTAAGCTTAAACTGCAACTTAAACGTTGGACACTCCTGGAGGTGGTATAATTCAAGCACGTTTAAGCTTCAGTTTAAGGTTAAACTGAAGCTTAAACGTGGAAATGGAAGAAAGCAACCATGGAGGGTAAAGTAGTCGAACACGTTTAAGCTTCAGTTTAAGGTTAAACTGAAGCTTAAACGTGGAAATGGAAGAAGGCAACCCTGGAGTGTGGAATTGTCGAACACGTTTAAGCTCCAGTTTAAGGTTTAAACTGAAGCTTAAACGTGGAAATGAAGAAAGCAACCCTGGAGGAGAATGGTCGAACACGTTTAAGCTTCAGTTTAAGGTTAAACTGAAGCTTAAACGTGGAAATGAAGAAAGCAACCCTGGAGGAGAATTTTGGTCGAACACGTTTAAGCTCCAGTTTAAGGTTAAACTGGAGCTTAAACGTGGAAATGGCTCCCTGGTGCATTTCTCATTTCTGGCGTTTAACTTCCAGTTTAAGGTTAAACTGGAGGTTAAACGCCACTTTTCAGCCTTTCCTCAGCTTTCATGATTTTGGCGTTTAAGCTCCAGTTTAAGCTTAAACTGGAGCTTAAACTGGAGCTTAAACTGGAGCTTAAACTGGAACTTAAACTGGAGCTTAAACTCCACATGTGATATTCAAGCTTCCTTTATTGATTTTGTTGCTTCCTTGCCTAACCTCTTCTTCCCTGAAATTATCCAAACAACTGCATCAAAGTCTTGCAAAATTTCATGAGAAATCTTCCATTCATAGCATTCAAGTAATATAACTAAAAACTCATGGAATTTGCATCAAAATCATACTGTTTGGATGGTTCATTGCTTTGTTATTCATTTAACCATTCTTGGTTACTTTAAGCTCAAGAAAATGCATAAAACAACTAAAACTAACAGAAAAATGCTAGTGAAACTAGCCTAAGATGCCTTGGCATCACAACACCAAACTTAATACTTGCTTGTCCCTAAGCAAGTTCTGAGTTATTTGAGAAGAAAGTATGAAACAGAAAGCAATTACATTGGCTATTAGCAAGCATTTGAAGTTCATCAGAAGGGTTTTATGCAGAAAGTTGCAGCATCACTTTTTCATTCTTATCAGGCAAGATTATCACTTTTTCACTGCATCCATTAAACACTGCTATGGCCTCTTGTTATTCTTATGTCCTTGGCACTTTTCTCTTCTTTGTTTTTCTTTTTCTTAGAGCTCCTTTGCTTCTTGTTTGCTCAGTGTCATGTGTTGCACAAGCCTTTGGCATTTTCTTTTTCTTATCAGTGCACTACACATATCCACTACAGGCATTTTAGTTCACATTTCTTCTTGAGACATTGGTGCCCAGCACCTCTTTGTGTGACTAAATGTTTTGTATTTAGGTTGCTCTTGATAATGGACTTTTGGTTGATAATCCTGGGTTAGTTAACCCAAGTTACCAAGTGTTGAAACACTCCTCAGAACCTATTCATCCAAGCATATCCTTAATACATAAACACCACAGGCATTTGTCTCAGAAGTTCAAACCATTGGTGCCTAACTTATTCTCTCAATTTTTTTTTGCTTTTTGGTTGCCCTTTTTCAGTGGCTTTTTTTTTTCTTCTTTTTCTTTCTTTTTCATGGCCAAAGACATTTATTCATCAAGATCCATAGACAGTATTCAAACTTCTACACAAAAATGATAATTCTACACTCAATTTCCAGTGATCTGACTAAACAATCAAGCATGCATACCACCACTTAATTCTACTTGATTTGTCACTAATTGAGCCAAGTTACTTTTGTTCAAACTTTTCTTTTATTTTTGGAAACAGAACAAGCATGGCAAGCATTTGTTTAAGAAGGTGAAGTTATATCCAAACATCTAGGCATTCACTTTATTCAAAGCAGTAAACCAACACTCATACTAAAAACTTCACATTCTAGAAAGATTCAACAATTACAGTTTAAACCAGAACAAGCATGCTTTTGTTTGCCTTTTAAAGAATGGTCAAGGAACAACACCACCTTGTGAAATTTCTTGTTTTCTCTTTGTTGCCAGGAAACAATTTGATTTCTCCTTCTTCTCCTAGTTGTTGCTTCATGTTCTTTCTAAGATCCTTGTTTCCTTTCCTGCAAAGAGTGATGAAGTTGCTTGCTTCTCAAGCACTTGAGTGGTTAGCTCAACTATGTATGGGCAAGTGTTTGAGTCTTAAGTTGGTGTGTGAACACCAAACTTAGTCTCCTACTTACTCCTCTGCTCTTTGAATCCTTGAATTCTCCTTGGAATGAAGTTGGTGCTAAGGATTTTAAGCATTTCTGTGATTGCTTAGAATGGTTGTTCCTTTCATATAATTCAAAGGTTGTTGTGTTCAGTTGATCTGTATGGTGGAACACCAAACTTAGAGTCACACATTCCCCTTTGAATTATTGATCCACGAATTCATTGTTTGGTGTGAAACACCAAACTTAATTCTTTGCAATGCACAGAAACTACTTCACCTTTTTATTGAAACAAATAAAAGAAACATCAAAGGAGTATTACCTCAGGTTGGGTTGCCTCCCAACAAGCGCTTCTTTAACGTCATTAGCTTGACGGTTGTCCCTTGTTAGGGTGGATTGTAGTGCTTGATGTCCTCTCCTCTCACTATGAAAACGTCCCCATTTGATTCCTTTATGATTTCCAAATGTTCCATAGAAAGAACTTTCCTGATTGTGAACACTTGAGGGAGCTGGGAAGGAATGGTTTTGAGGCCAGGTGGGATTGGCAGATAATGACTTGATATCACTTTATCTCCCGGAGAGAAACCTTCAGTGGGAATTTTCTTGTTTCTCCACCTTCTTGGCAATTTCTTTACAATTCTTCCCTCTCTCTTGAGGATTTCTTCATTGACCCTTATGCCAGAAGGATCCTTCTGAGCTGTTTCTATTGATTCTTGTGGCTTTAACTCTTGCAATTCTTGTTTGCCTTCCAAGGACTGTTTCAGAGTTTCAGCTGCTGGGTTGCTTTCCTCCAAACACAGATGGCTACTATCATCCTTAGGCTTTTCAGGTTCTGGTTCAGGCTCAGATGCAGGTTTGAAAACATGGAAAATGAGCTGTTCATCATGTATTCTCAAAATTAGCTCTCCTTGTTCTACATCTATGAGCGCTCTAGCAGTGGCTAGAAATGGCCTTCCCAGAATGATAGGGTGTAGGTGGCTTTCCTCCATGTCCAAAATGACAAAGTCTGTGGGGAAGAAATAATTTCCCACTTTCACCAGCACATTCTCAACTACCCCTTCAGCTTGCTTCTGAGTTTTGTCAGCCAGTTGTATGATTACATCAGTGGATCTCACCTCATTCAGTTGTAGCCTCTTCATAAGAGTCAGAGGCATCACATTTATGCTAGCTCCTAGATCACAAAATCCTCTGTCAATTTTTGTTTCCCCTATGATGCAGGGGATATGAAAACTTCCTGGGTCTGTTTTCTTAGAGACTATGTCCTTCTTGATGAGGGCACTGCATTCTTTGTTCATTATTACAGTTTGTCCTCCCTTCAAAACTCTTTTCTTGCTCAGCAATTCCTTCAAATACTTGATATGTGTAGGCATCTGCTGGAGAATCTCAAGAAAGGGAATATTGATATGGAGAGACTTAAATGTCTCTAAAAACCTTGAATATGTTTTCCCTTTTTCACCTCCTCCTAACCTCTGAGGAAATGGTGCTTTTGGTTGGTATGTTTCCAGCATGCCTTTATTTTGCAGTTCTTTGGCTTGCTCAGTTTCACTTTCCTGCTTAGCTTCTTCCACACCTTCCTTCAAGATTTCTGGCTCCTGTTCTGAGGGTCTGATTCCTTCTTCTTCTGAGACTTCCTTCAATATGGTGATGGCCTTGCATTCTTCCCATCTCACTCCCTTTTGTTCCCCTTTAGGATTCTTTTCTGTGTCACTAGGGAACACTGCAGTTGACTTGGGGGCCTGTTGAGATAGCTCTCCTACTCGAGACTCCATCCTCATGAGTTTTTCACCATGGTTCCTTAAGGTAGATCTCACATCATCCCTAAAGCTTTTCAACTCACTTATGTCCTGACCCATGTTTGCAAGCATTCCTTCTATCCTGTTTAATTGATCTTGAAATTGTTGGTTCGGATTAGGTTGGGCAGGTTGATTATTTTGGCCATGATATGGTGGTTGGGAGTAAGTGTTTTGTGTGGCTTGGTATGATCTTTGGTTGGAGTTTTGGTATGTGGAATTGTTATGTTGGTTGGGGTTGTAAGGTTTGTGGTTTTGTGGTTGGGTTTGCTGGTTTCCCCACCCAAAGTTTGGGTGGTTTTTCCAGCCTGGGTTGTAAGTGTTGGAATGTGGATCATATGGTTGCCTTTGTTGATTTCCCACATAGTTGGCCTCTTTCCAATCACCTCCTTCAGTGCTTACTTCCTCTTGATCTTGTGTGTGTATTGCAGCCACTTGATTTGTTTCTAATTTCCTGGTGAGCTCTGCTAGTTGCTTGGCAAACACCTTGTTTTGGGCTAGAATTGTATCAACATGGTTCAGCTCCATGACTCCCTTAGTGTTGTGTTTCTCTGAAGCATAGTAATACTCATTCTCAGCCACTGTCTCAATCACTTCAATGGCTTCTTCCACAGTCTTTTTCCTATTCAATGAACCTCCTGATGAATGGTCTACAGCCTTCCTTGATTCATAAGAAAGTCCATCATAGAAAATATGCAATTGCACCCAGTCATGGAACATGTCTGGTGGGCATTTCCTTGTCAAATCCTTGAACCTCTCCCATGCCTCGTAGAGAGTTTCACCATCTTGTTGTCTAAAAGTCTGAACCTCAGATCGAAGCCTCTTGACCTTTTGTGGGGGGTAGAAACGTGCCAGAAACTTGCTTTCCACCTCATCCCAGGTTGTTAGGCTCCCCCTTGGGAATGATTCCAGCCACTCAGCTGCCTTGTCCCTAAGTGAAAATGGGAACAAGAGCAGTTTATAGGCATCTTCCTGGACTCCATTGGACTTCACAGTGTCGCAAATTCTCAGGAATTTTGTGAGATGTTGGTTTGGATCTTCATTAGCACTCCCACCAAATGAACAATGATTCTCCACCAGTGATATTAGCTGTGGTTTGAGTTCAAAATTGTTGGCCTGAATGGGTGGTTTTTGAATGCTGCTACCACAATTCCCAGAGGTTGGGTTTATGTATGAACCAAGAACCCTCCTCTCGGGAATGGCATTGTTTCCATCAGCTCTCTCATGGTTGTGAACTTCTCTATCCATGTTGAGATCTAGAGCTTCCTCAAAATTGTCCTCAGATTCTCCTTCAGATTCTTCTTCTCCCAGTACTCTCTTCCCTCTTGCTTCCCTTCTAAGTTTATGAAGGGTCCTCTCTGGTTCGGTATATGGAGGAGTTGATGTCTCTCCTCTCCTACCTGTCATACAAGAACACAGCACAGGCAACAAACAAGTGAAATACTCTTGGTTAATGGAAAAGTATGGTTAGAGCAGTTGAGGAATTAATTCAAATAGTTAGTGAGTTAGTGAGTTAGTTGCTTGAATTTAAAGGCATAAAGAAAGAAAGCAAGTAACAGAGTGCAGAAATTAAAATTCAACAAGTAACTTGAACCGAATTAACAGAACAAGAAAAATGCTCAATCTAGTTAACTTCCAATTTGAGAATTGTCAATCGAAAACCAATCCCCGGCAACGGCGCCATAAACTTGATAGCTACGATTTTAGGAAATTGCACGATCGGCAAAAATTCCTTCCGGCAAGTGCACCGGTTATCGTCAAGTAAAAACTCACAATAGAGTGAGGTCGAATCCCACAAGGATTGGTTGAGTGAGCAATTCGGATTAGAAGTGTGTTCTAGTTGAGCGGAATCAAGATTTAGATGAGAATTGCGGAATGTAAAATTGGCTGGAAGCGTAAATGGCAAGAAATTGAAATTGCAGAATCTTAAATTGCATGAATTAAAGAGCGAGAAGCTAAATTGCTGAAATTAAAAAGGGATCGGGGTGATTGCATGAATTTAATTGCAGAATGTAAAGAGAAAGTGGTAGATCAGAAATGGGGAATTCATTGGGTTTCAGGAGATATTGAGATCTCCGAATCAAAACATTTTTATCCCTTCCTCAACCAATGCGTTCATTGAATTTTGCTTGGCAATCTTATATGATTGGATCCCAATCCCTTGGCTCACCAATTCTCTCTAAAAACAACAAATTCCCATCCCTTGGTTTAAATGTTCATAAGAAGAGATGATGCTCGATCACTGATTATACCACACAGTTTCATGAACCACAATTTGGTAGGATTACATGTCACAATATCCATCCAAACCCCAATCCAATTCACTGTGAGAAAGCTTCTCTAGCATGAATCCTCCATTCCTTTCCCAAGGTTCCGAAGGATTCCAATTATGGATAGTTTCTTTCCCAAGACAACTAACCAATGGAATTAGATCGAGAAGCTTTCTAACAAAAATTCAAGAGAAAAGATTGAAGAAGAAGATAAAAACTATTATTGATTCATTGAATTACAATAGAGCTCCCTAACCCAATGAAAGGGGGTTTAGTGAGTCATAGCTCTGAATTCAATTACAAAAAGTATCAAAACTAGAAAAATGATCCAAAGTCCTCTTTACTAACTTAAATTCTATCCTATTTATACACTTTCTAAATTGAGCTTCTGTTGTGTTTCTTGGGCTTTGAGGCCTTTCCCTGATTTTCTTTTGCTTTGGGTTTATGATCCATAATCCTGATGAGGCTGCTGATCCAATTCTGTAACATTCATTGAGCCAACTTAGTGATAATCAAGTAATGACACATGACTCAACAATTGAAATTCCAGACTCATCAATTCTTCAGGCCCAATCCCATAAACCATGATATTCAATTGGGTTTCATACCAGAGTACGTTTAAGTTAATGTTTGTGCTCAAATGCTAACTTAAACTGCAATATCTTTGGCCCAGAAACCTTTTCAAATAGTGGCGTTTAAGTTGCAGTTTAAGCTTAAACTGCAACTTAAACGTTGGACACTCCTGGAGGTGGTATAATTCAAGCACATTTAAGCTTCAGTTTAAGGTTAAACTGAAGCTTAAACGTGGAAATGGAAGAAAGCAACCATGGAGGGTAAAGTAGTCGAACACGTTTAAGCTTCAGTTTAAGGTTAAACTGAAGCTTAAACGTGGAAATGGAAGAAGGCAACCCTGGAGTGTGGAATTGTCGAACACGTTTAAGCTCCAGTTTAAGGTTTAAACTGAAGCTTAAACGTGGAAATGAAGAAAGCAACCCTGGAGGAGAATTTTGGTCGAACACGTTTAAGCTCCAGTTTAAGGTTAAACTGGAGCTTAAACATGGAAATGGCTCCCTGGTGCATTTCTCATTTCTGGCGTTTAACTTCCAGTTTAAGGTTAAACTGGAGGTTAAACGCCACTTTTCAGCCTTTCCTCAGCTTTCATGATTTTGGCGTTTAAGCTCCAGTTTAAGCTTAAACTGGAGCTTAAACTGGAGCTTAAACTGGAGCTTAAACTGGAACTTAAACTGGAGCTTAAACTCCACATGTGATATTCAAGCTTCCTTTATTGATTCTGTTGCTTCCTTGCCTAACCTCTTCTTCCCTGAAATTATCCAAACAACTGCATCAAAGTCTTGCAAAATTTCATGAGAAATCTTCCATTCATAGCATTCAAGTAATATAACTAAAAACTCATGGAATTTGCATCAAAATCATACTGTTTGGATGGTTCATTGCTTTGTTATTCATTTAACCATTCTTGGTTACTTTAAGCTCAAGAAAATGCATAAAACAACTAAAACTAACAGAAAAATGCTAGTGAAACTAGCCTAAGATGCCTTGGCATCAATTAGGAAGTGTCTGATGTGTGGAAAACGATCCAACACAAAACTCACCAGCAAGTGTACCGGGTCGCATCAAGTAATAAAACTCACGGGAGTGAGGTCGATCCCACAGGGATTGAAGGATTGAGCAATTTTAGTTTAGTAGTTGATTTAGTCAAGCGAATCAAGTATTGGTTGAGTAATTTTGTATCCAACAGTAAGTAAATAGCAGGAAATGTAAAGGGAGAGGGATGAATTGCAGAAATTAAAGAAAACTGAAAGTAAAGGTGCTGAATCTTAAAGAACAAGAAATTAAATTACTGAAACTTAAATTGCAAGAAATGTAAATTGCGGTAACTTAAAGTGCAAGAAATATAAATTGCTTGAATGGAAAAGGGATTTGAGGACTGGGATTACAGAATTTAAGCAAGGGAAATTAAATTGCAACAATTATCAAAGCAAGAGATGATTTGAATTCTACTAGATCTCAAACAGAAATGGAAAATGTGATTGCAACAGTAGTTCAGCAGAAGAGCCAAAAAGAGAAAATCAGATCTCAGGACTCCAGAGACTAGATAGCAGAGTCTAGCTCTCAATTGCCTTCCTAGATCCAAGTTCACAAAGCAATTAAAGAGAAATTTAAGATTGCAGCAGTAAGGGAAATGGAATTGAACTCAATTATACAGTAGAAAAATCAAAGAGATCTTGAAGGGAGATTGAGACATAAATTCCTCAATTCTTCACATTCAAGACTCAAACAAGACCCAGTAAAGAAAACCAAAAGATCAGAGGTAGAAGAAATGAATTCTCTCCTCTAATTGCAGAAAACAGAAAAATGGAAAGTGCTCTGAAGTTGACTAAGGATCCAAGTTAAAATGAAGTAAGCTCTCTCCAAAAAAAATTCTCCTCTAATCCTAACTAACACCTATTTATACACTTTCTATTTTGATCTAAGAATTTTGAGTGGGCTTTTTGATTTGGTGAAAAAATGAACTAAGTTGGATTTTTGAGTGAAATTCAGCCCATGTTGCTCCCAGGAGGCTGCCCTGCCTTTGTGGAGGGCAGAGCAGGGAAATTGTGTGATGAAGCATGTTGCGTGCCAAGTGTGGGATAGGCATCAGGATGCTGCCCTACCCTTGTGGAGGGCAGGGCAATGTTGCCATGGTGCGCTTTGCCTCCATGCCCGTGCTATGTTCGATCCTTGGAGGTTGAAAACAAACCAATTTTGCTTGTTTTCCTTGTATTTGAGCGCTACTTCTTTCCTTCTTGTTCTTGGGTTCGAAACCCATGGGTGGCACTTGGAGACAATTTCTTTTGATTTATTTTGGTGAGAGCCCGATATTGCTCTTGAGGGGGGCAGGGCAGAATTTTTCCTTCCCTTGTTTCTTGGCCTAAAATTGTGCTCCGCCCTCAAGGAGGGCAGGGCAGTGAGGCCTTGAGTGCTTGGTTCATTGTTGTGCTCTTGAGGGGGGCAGGGCAGAATTTTTCCTTCCCTTGTTTCTTGGCCTAAATTGTGCTCCGCCCTCAAGGAGGGCAGGGCAGTGAGGCCTTGAGTGCTTGGTTCATTGTTGTGCTCCCTTGGAGGGCAGTGTGCTCTTGAGGAGGGCAATGTGGCTTCCTTCCTTCCATGCGCTACACTCTTTTCTTCCTTGGGCCATGCTTTCTTAAGCCACGCTTCACTCTTTTCTTCTTTTCTTCACCTTCAAATAATCAAAACCAATCAAAGTATCACTAAATTCACAAGGTTTATAAATCAATTAAATTCAATTAAATTTTGCTTAACCTCATGATTTAGCATCATTAAGTGGTGGTTGATTGATTCAAATAAAACATGAAATTCCACTCTAAATTGCTTACTTATGGTACAAGAAAGTGCATAAAAACTAATAAAACAAGTGAAATTAGCTTGAGAAATGGGTATATGATGACTTGTCATCACAACACCAAACTTAAATCTTGCTTGTCCCCAAGCAAGCATCAAAATTAAGAGGAAATGAAATGAAAAAAGAAAAGCATACATATCCTTATTAGGCATATAGCAGAACTTGATTCATGGAGTTTTTATGCAGACAATGATAACTCAGTTATTGTTTGCTGTTACATAATATACACCTTTCCTCAAAGGCTCACTAAACTTGCTGTTGTAAGGTTTACTTTTTGCTTGCTCCCTTGCTAACTTTTCTTTTCTTATTTTGCTTAACAAGCTTATTATTCTTTGAAAGCTTGGTGTCAAATGTTGCAGCAGCCTTTGGCTTTATTTTTACTCAACATTTCTTCACCACAGACACATGGCTCACTATTTCCTCCTAGGATCATTGATGCCCAGCACCTCTTTGGATACCTAAATGTTCTGTATCTAGGTTGCTCTTTATTGTGGACTTTCAATTGGCCATCCCAAATCAGTTGATCTAAGTGGCCAGGTTTTGAAATACCCCTTAGAATTTACTTATCCAAGCATATCCTAGTACAAGAACACCACAAGCATGTGTGCTAGGGTCCAAGCTATTGGTGCCCAGCCTTTATTCTTTGTTTTTCTTGCCACATTGGCTTTTTCTACTTCCTTTTCTTTCTGTTTTATTTTGTTCTCAAGGGATTTTTTTTCTTTACTGATAGGAACCTTTATGACAACAAGCTAGCTCACACTTCAATGAAAAATGACATTATGCAGCAATTATTTCAAGAGTTATGCATTTAATCAAACACATATACCATCATTAACTTCCATTCTAACTTATGCAACATTGGATATTTACTTTCTAATTCAAACATTTCTCTTTTATTCAAGCATAAGGGAAACAAAACAAAATTCAAAGCTAAGTGATGGATGACAAGCATTATGCAGATCAGCATACTTAACAAACAATTCCACTTGCAACTAGATAAACACTTTAGCAAGATATATATAAGGGTTCCCAGATTCAAAACAATTTACAGCAGCAAGGATTAAGTTTAGATACAACCTTTGAAGTTGCAGCCCTTTGATTCTTCCTTCTGTTGTTTTTCTTTGAGTTAAGATGCACAATATCTTCAATGGTTGACTAATGTCCTGCATAATTCTCAAAGGTTGCTTGCTTCACAAGCCTTTGTGCAATTGGTTAGTCTAAAAATGATTATGGCTTTTTGAACTTACTTTGGTGTGTGAACACCAAACTTAGTTCCTTGCCACTCTTTTTCATGCATTAACTTAACCATATGTGAAACCTTGTGTCCTTGCTAAAGGTTATGGAATTAAAACTAGAAAGCAGTTAAATAGTTGGATAATTTGTTTGATTGCTTGGAGCTAGCATTATGCAGGAGGTGAGAATGTTCTTTTAAATGAGATTTTGGTGGAACACCAAACTTAGAATCCTTCATTCTCCCTTAAATTGTTTTGGTGTGCAACACCAAACTTAGCTCCTTACAATGCATACCAATTATTCAACATTTTTATTGAAAGAGCTATGAAAAGAAAACTACCTCAGGTTGGGTTGCCTCCCAACAAGCGCTTCTTTATTGTCACTAGCTTTACATCCTTCATTTTTGCTTTAAGAAGGCTGTAGGCTCTGAATCTCTTTTTCTTTGTCCCATTGTCCTCCTAGGTACAATTTTGCTCTGTGACCATTTGCTGTGAATCGACTCTTTGTTGCTTCGTCTAGCAATTCAATACTCCCATAAGGAAAAACCTTAGTTACCAAATATGGACCAGTCCACTTAGATTTAAGCTTGCCAGGGAATATCTTGAGTCGTGAGTAGTACAAGAGTACTTGTTGCCCAGGTTTGAATTCTTTCTTCAAGATCTTTCTGTCATGCCACCTCTTGGCTTTTTCCTTGTATATCTTGGCATTTTCATAGGCTTCTAGCCTAAATTCATCCAGCTCATTTAGCTGTAACAACCTTTTCTCCCTTGCTGTTTCAGAGTCAAGGTTTAGGAGTTTAGTAGCCCAAAAGGCTTTGTGTTCAAGTTCTACAGGGAGGTGACAAGATTTGCCATATAATAGCTGAAAGGGGGACTTCCCAATGGGAGTTTTGAAAGCTATCCTATATGCCCAGAGTGCATCTTCCAACTTCCTGGCCCAATCCTTCCTTGTGCTTCCTACTGTCTTCTCTAGGATCTTCTTCAATTCTCTGTTTGCTAATTCAGCTTGCCCATTAGTTTGAGGGTGATATGGTGTAGCTACTTTATGAATAACTCCATATTTGTGAAGGAGTTTCTCCTTTTGTTTATTACAAAAATGACCACCACCATCACTAATAAGACCTTGGGTACTCCATATCTAGTAAAAATGTGCTTCTTGAGGAATTGAAGGACAATTTGCGCATCACAGGTAATTGTAGCTATGGCTTCCACCCACTTTGAGACATACTCTACTGCTACCAAGATATATCTGAAAGAATAGGAAGGGGGAAAGGGTCCCATGAAGTCAATGCCCCATAGATCAAATAATTCTAATTCCAAAATGAAATTCTGTGGCATCTCATTCCTTCTTGTCAATCCTCCTGCTCTCTGGCATTCATTACATTGGTGAACAAACTTTCTGGCATCTTTGAAGATAGTTGGCCAATAGAAGCCACTCTGCAATATCTTTGCAGCTGTTCTTTCTGGACCAAAGTGTCCACCATAAGCTGAGCCATGGCAATGCCACAATATATCCTTTATTTCACTCTCAGGGACACACCTTCAAATCATTCCATCAAAACTTCTCTTGAACAGGAAGGGTTCATCCCACAAGAATTTCCTTGATTCATTGATTAACTTCTTCACTTGTTGCTTAGAGAACTCTTGAGGTATCTTCCTCCCCACTTTGTAGTTTGCTATGTTAGTAAACCAAGGTGCTTGCTGGATCTACAAAAGGTGTTCATCTGGAAAGCATTCATTCACGGGTTGGGAGGCTTTTTGAATTGTTTCTTGTGGTAGCCTCGACAAATGATCAGCAACTCGGTTTTCAGTGCCCTTCCTGTCCTTTACTTCAATGTCAAACTCATGTAGGAGTAATATCCACCTGATAAGTCTTGGTTTGGCATCCTGCTTTGACATCAAATACTTAAGGGCAGCATGGTCAGTATAAACCACAATTTTGGATCCTATCAAATATGATCTAAACTTATCAAATGCATAAACTACAGCTAATAATTCCTTCTCTGTTGTGGTGTAATTTTTTTGAGCCTCATTCAACACCTTACATGCATAATATATGACATGATGCAAATTTCCCTTCTTTTGTCCAAGCACAGCACCAATTGCAATATCACTTGCATCACACATGAGTTTAAAAGGTAGTTCCCAATCCGGGGGTGTGATGATTGGTACTGTTGTGAGTCTATTTTTTAAAGTTTCAAAGGCATGCTGGCAGTTTTCATCAAAAACAAAAAGATTATCATTCATTAACAGATTACTCAAAGGTTTGGCTATTTTAGAAAACTCCTTGATAAACCTTCTATAAAATCATGCATGCCCCAAGAAACTTCTAACAGATTTCACATTAGTTGGTGGAGGAAGCTTCTCTATGATCTCCACATTTGCCTTGTCAACCTCTATCCCTTTTCTTGAAACTTTGTGACCAAGAACGATCCCCTCGGGCACCATGAAATGACACTTCTCCCAATTCAAAACCAAATTAGTTTCTTGGCACCGTTTTAAGACAAGAGTTAGATATTTCAGGCAAGCATTAAAATTGTCACCAAAAACAGAAAAGTCATCCATGAAAACCTCTAAAAACTTTTCGACCATATTTGAAAAAATGGAGAGCATACACCTTTGAAAGGTGGCTGGGGCATTGCATATCCCAAACGGCATCCTTCTATAGGCGAAAACTCCAAAAGGACATGTGAATGAAGTCTTTTCTTGGTCCTTTGGATCTACCACTATCTGATTATACCCAGAATAGCCGTCCAGGAAGCAATAGTAAGCATGGCCGGCCAATCTTTCAAGCATCTGGTCAATGAAGGGAAGTGGAAAATGATCTTTGCGTGTGGCGTCATTCAGCCTCCTATAGTCAATGCACATCCTCCATCCTGTCACAATTCTTGTGGGGATGAGTTCATTTTTCTCATTAACAATGACTGTCATCCCACCCTTTTTTGGTACCACTTGAACTGGGCTTATCCATGAGCTATCAGAGATAGGATAGATTATCCCTGCATTCCATAACTTCATTACTTCCTTCTGGATAACTTCCTTCATTGTGGGATTTAACCTTCTCTGAGGTTGAACCACTGGTTTGGAATTGTCCTCCAAGAGGATTTTATGCATACACACTGCATGGCTGATGCCTTTCAGGTCATCAATGGTCCATCCTAAAGCATTCTTGTGAGCTCTGAGTACATCAAGAAGTTCTCCTTCTTCTTTTTTTGTCAGGGATGAATTGATGATTACTGGGAAACTTTCTGATGTGCCAAGGAATGCATATTTGAGATGGGTGGGTAATGGCTTCAGTTCTTGTTTTTGTACTTCTTCCTTCTTGCTTGGTTTCACCTCCTTGTCAATAGAGATTTCAGCTACTTGTTCCTCTATTGTCTCTTGGTTATTTTCCTCTTCTTGCTCATGATTATTAGTGTCTAACATTTCTTCCACCAGGCTTTCTATCATTTCCACTCTCAGGTAATGCTCTTGCTCAGGAGGGTGTTGCATTGACTTGAAAACATTTATGACCATTTGCTCATTGTGTACTCTGAAGATCATCTCCCCCTTTTCCACATCGATAATAGCTCTTGCAGTTGCTAGGAACGGTCTTCCCAGGATGATTGAATTATTTCCTTCTTCTTCAGTGTCCAAGATCACAAAATCCACAGGGAAAATAAACTCCCCAACTTTTACTAATAGATTCTCCACAATCCCATTAGGTGTCTTGATTGATCTATCAGCCATGACTAGTGACATCCTAGTGGGTTTAAGTTCTTCTATCGCAAGCTTCCTCATCATGGACAGGGGCATTAAGTTGATACTAGCTCCAAGATCACAAAGAGCCTTGTCTAATGTTATTCTGCCTATGGTGCAAGCGACTACAAAACTCCCAAGATCTTTAAGCTTTGGTGGGATCCTCTTTTGAAGCACAGCGCTACATTCCTCAGTGAGCAGCACAGTCTCCTTCTCCAGCCAGCTTCTTTTCTTGTTGATAAGCTCTTTTAAGAACTTGGCATACCGAGGCATTTGCTCCAATACCTCAGCCAAGGGTATGTTGATCTCTAGCTTCTTGAAAGTCTCAAGGAATTTGTGGAAATGTTGATCCTTTGCTTCTTTGTGGAATCTCTGTGGATAAGGTAGTGGAGGTGTAAGACTCTTCTCCACTTGCTGCTATCTTGGATTTGGTTCTTCCATGATCTGCTTTCCCTTCTTTAAATTCTGTGGTTGGTTGTTCTTTTCTATGAGCTTTTCTGGGACATTCTTGCTTGTTATGTCCTTATTGTTAGCTCCATCCTTCTCTGTTGGTTCTTTGTCACTCTCAATAAGTTTCTTGGTTGCCCCTTGGTTGCCATCCACCAATGTCTTTCCACTCCTTAGTTGCACAGCTTTGCACTCTTCTTTGGACTAGGAATGGTGTCACTTGGTAGTGAGCTTGAAGGTCTCTCAATAGAAATCTGCTTGGAGATTTGTCCAATCTGCCTTTCTAAGCTCTTCATGGAAGCTTCTTGGTTCTTTGTTGTTAATTCTTGGTTCTTCATCATCTTCTCCATGAGCATCTCCAGATTAGTAATCCTCTGAGAGTCTTGTGAGATTAGTTAGTTTTGGGGTATTGATGGATGATGGTAAGTGTTTTGGTTAGTTGGTTGGGTATTGGATGGATAATGGTTGGAATTGGGGTAATTGTTTTGGGATTTTCTGTAAGGAATTTGGTTAGTCGGCTGCTGGTTGTGATTTTGGTTGTTTCTTGGAGTATTTTGAGCTGAGTTCCTTTGCCATGGTTGTTGGTTTTGGTTGTGGTTATCTCCCCACCTCAGGTTTGGATGGTTCTTCCAAGATGGATTGTAGGTGTCACCATACACCTCATTTGATCCAGAATTTTGGTTGTGCATATAGTGCACTTGCTCTTGTTGCTGTTCTTCTTGGTTCTCTTTATTCTGCCCGCATGGAGTTGATGGTTGGTTTGTGGCACTTACTAATGCAACCTGAAGGCTATCAATTCTTGGCCATTTGCTCAAATTGTTGCTGAATCTGCTGCTGCATCACTTTGTGTTGAGCCAAAATTGTATCCACTCCTTTCAATTCTAACACTCCCTTCCTCTGTGATGGTTGGCGTTGCCTTTGGTGAGCAAAGAAATATTGGTTGTTGGCCACCATATCAATGAGGTTTTGAGCTTTCTCTGCAGTTTTCATCAATTGCAATGATCCTCCAGCTGAGTGATCAAGTGCCTCTTGAGCCTTTAGAGTAAGTCCTTCATAGAAGTTCTGTAGCTTGTCCCACTCAGTGAACATCTCTGGTGGACATTTCCTCAACAGAGCCTTATATCTTTCCCATGCCTCATATAGACTTTCAGCATCCAATTGAGTGAATGTCTGTACCTCAGTCTTTAATCTTATAATCCTTTGAGGGGGATAAAATTTGGCAAGAAACTTGCTCACCAAATCATCCCAAGTGTTGATGCTCTCCTTTGGAAATGTTTCTAGCCATTGAGTGGCTTTGTCCCTGAGAGAGAATGGGAACAACAGCAACTTGTATATGTCAGGGTGCACTCCATTCCTTTTAATTGTGTCACAGATCCTCAAGAAAGTGGATAAATGTTGGTTCGGGTCCTTTAATGGCCCTCCTCTAAAAGAGCAGTTGTTTTGGACCAATGTGATGAGTTGTGGCTTTAGTTCAAAGTTGTTTGCATTGACATTAGGGGTAAGAATGCTACTCCCACAATGTCTAGCATTTGCAAATGTATAGGAGGCCAGTACTCTCCTCTGTTGTGGGTAATTGTTGGCCCCTCCTTCTAGCTGATTGAGATTTGATGGATCTCCTTCCATCTCTTGGAATTCCTCCTCAGATTCTTCCTCTCCAACAATGTTCTTCCCTCTTTCAGCTCTTCTTAATCTTCGAAGAGTTCTTTGGTCAGTTTCAGAGAAAATAGGAGAAGCTCTCCCTGTACCTGACATACAAACACACCACAAGAAACACACAGAACCAGAAAACCAGTGAAACTTCAATCTATTGCTAGAATGAAGTTTTAGTTAGCTTAAGCAAAAATTCAAATAGTTAATATGTTAGTTGAGAACAAAAGAAGAAAAAAATGCTTAATCTAGATCTCCACTTCACTTAATCATTGTCAATCTATTTCAATCCCCGGCAACGGCGCCAAAAACTTGATGTGTGGAAAACGATCCAACACAAAACTCACCGGCAAGTGTACCGGGTCGCATCAAGTAATAAAACTCACGGGAGTGAGGTCGATCCCACAGGGATTGAAGGATTGAGCAATTTTAGTTTAGGGGTTGATTTAGTCAAGCGAATCAAGTATTGGTTGAGTAATTTTGTATCCAACAATAAGTAAATAGCAGGAAATGTAAAGGGAGAGGGATGAATTGCAGAAATTAAAGAAAACTGAAAGTAAAGGTGCTGAATCTTAAAGAACAAGAAATTAAATGACTGAAACTTAAAGTGCAAGAAATGTAAATTGCGGTAACTTAAAGTGCAAGAAATATAAATTGCTTGAATGGAAAAGGGATTTGAGGACTGGGATTATAGAATTTAAGCAAGGAAAATTAAATTGCAACAATTATCAAAGCAAGAGATGATTTGAATTCTACTAGATCTCAAACAGAAATGGAAAATGTGATTGCAGCAGTGGTTCAGCAGAAGAACCAAAAAGAGAAAATCAGATCTTAAGACTCCAAAGACTAGATAGCAGAGTCTAGATCTCAATTGCCTTCCTAGATCCAAGTTCACAAAGCAATTAAAGAGAAATTTAAGATTGCAGCAGTAGAAAAATCAAAGAGATCTTGAAGGGAGATTGAGACAGAAATTCCTCAATTCTTCACATTCAAGACTCAAACAAGACCCAGTAAAGAAAACCAAAAGATCAGAGGTAGAAGAAATGAATTCTCTCCTCCAATTGCAGAAAATAGAAAAATGGAAAGTGCTCTCAAGTTGACTAAGGATCCAAGTTAAAATGAAAGTAAGCTCTCTCCAAAAAAAACTCTCCTCTAATCCTAACTAACACCTATTTATACACTTTCTATTTTGGATCTAAGAATTTTGAGTGGGCTTTTTGATTTGGTGAAGAAATGAACTAAGTTGGATTTTTGAGTGAAATTCAGCCCATGTTGCTCCCAGGAGGCTGCCCTGCCCTTGTGGAGGGCAGAGCAGGAAAATTGTGTGATGAAGCATGTTGCGTGCCAAGTGTGGGATAGGCATTAGGATGCTGCCCTGCCCTTGTGGAAGGCAGGACAATGTTGCCATGGTGCGCTTTGCCTTCCTGCCCATGCGTGCTTGCTGCTGGCCGTGCCAAGGATGTGCGCCATGCACCAAGGAACGCTGCCCTACCCTCCTTGTGGGCAGCGCTTTCCTTGCTCTTGGGTGAGGTCCCAGGTTCGAAACTTGCTGGATGGCTTTTTGTTGCATTTCTTCCTTAGGTTTCTTGGCACCAAAGTAGCGCCTAGCTCTTTGCTTCCTCAAGGTGCTATGTTCGATCCTTAGAGGTTGAAAACAAACCAATTTTTGCTTGTTTTCCTTGTATTTGAGCGCTACTTCTTTCCTTCTTGTTCTTGGGTTCAAAACCCATGGGTGGCACTTGGAGATAATTTCCTTTGATTTATTTTGGTGAGAGCCCGATATTGCTCTTGAGGGGGGCAGGGCAGAATTTTTCCTTCCCTTGTTTCTTGGCCTAGAATTGTGCTCCGCCCTCAAGGAGGGCAGGACAGTGAGGCCTTGAGTGCTTGGTTCATTGTTGTGCTCCCTTGGAGGGCAGTATGCTCTTGAGGAGGGCAATGTGGCTTCCTTCCTTCCATGCGCTACACTCTTTTCTTCCTTGGGCCACGCTTTCTTAAGCCACGCTTCACTCTTTTCTTCTTTTTCTTCACCTTCAAATAATCAAAACAACCAATCAAAGTATCACTAAATTCACAAGGTTTATAAATCAATTAAAATTCAATTAAATTTAGCTTAAACCTCATGATTTAGCATCAATTAAGTGGTGGTTGATTGATTCAAATAAAACATGAAATTCCACTCTAAATTGCTTACTTATGGTGCAAGAAAGTGCATAAAAACTAATGAAACAAGTGAAATTAGCTTGAGAAATGGGTATATGATGACTTGTCATCAGTGTCCACCAGAGATGTTTAATGAGTGGGACAGACTTCAGAATTTCTATGAGGGATTGACTCTAAAAGCTCAAGAGGCCTTGGATTATTTTACTGGAGGTTCAGTACAACTAATGAAGACAGCTGAGGAAGATCAGAATCTAATAGACACTGTAGCCAATAACCAGTACTTCTATGCTCATCAAAGGCAATGCTAACCAGCCCCAAATAGAGGTGTATTAGAACTTGAAGGTGTGGATACCATCCTGCCACAAAACAAGGTGATGCACCAATAGATTCAACGACAAATGGAGAAGATGGCAAAAAGGATATATGGTCTTCAAGTAGCTGCAGTGAACACAACAAGTCAACCATCACCTACATGGGGACAAAATGAAGAGAGCTATGAAGAGCAACAGCCTGAGCAATTCCAATACATGCACAACTAAGGAGTTAGACAAAATGAGTTCCAAGGAGACACCTACAACTCATCCTGGAGGAACCACCCTAACTTGAGGTGGGGAGATAACCAAAACTAGCAGCCGTGGCAGAGAAATTCAAACCAAAATAACTTCAGAAACACAAACTATCAAAATCATCAAAACACTAACCAAAACCAATATAGAAAACCACAAAACATTCAACCTCCATCTAACTACTATCCACCAAATAACCCAGCAATTAACCAAAATAACTATCATCTACCCTCAACACCCCACAATCAACCACAACCACCCCAAGAAGCTCAAAGAATTTCCAACTTGGAGATGATGTTGGAAAAGATGATCAAGCATCAAGAATTGGCCAACAAGAACCATGAAGCTTCACTGAGAAAATTGGAGAGGCAAATTGGCCAATTGTCCAAGCAAATAGTGGCCAAAAGATCACCCAATGCACTCCCAAGTGACACCATTCTCAATCCTAAAGAGGAATGTAAAGCAATCCAACTCAGGAGTGGAAGAACTTTGGAGAATAACAATGAAGCTAACAAGAGGCCAGCAGAGAATGATGAGGAAAATAGCAAGGAAGAGGTGAAAGCAAAAGGAAAAGATTAATAGGAGTCCGAAAAAAAGAGGAGGAACAACAAGCCTCAAAGAAAGGGAAACAAGTCATGGAGGAGCAACCACATGAACAGAAGAAAGTGGAGAAACCATACACTCCTCTCCTTCCAAACCCTCAAAGGTTAAACAGGGAGCTAAAAGGACCAACGATTCCCAAAGTTCCTAGAGGTTTTTAAGAAGTTGGAAATCAATATTCCACTTGCTGAAGCCTTGGAATAGATGCCTCTATATGCGAAATTTCTCAAGGAGCTTATCAACAAAAAGAGACGCTGGGATGAAAAGGAAACAGTGATTCTAACCTAAGAATGTAGTGTTGTGATTGATGAGCGGATATTTTATACGCTTTTTAGGGGTATTTTCATATAGTTTTTAGTATGATCTAGCTACTTTTTAGTATATTTTTATTAATTTTTATGCAAAAATCACATTTCTGGAATTTATTATGAGTTTGTGTGTTTTTCTAAGATTTCAAGTATTTTCTGACTGAAATTGAGGAATCTGAGCAAAAATCTGATTCAGAGGCTGAAAAAGGACTACAGATTCTGTTGGATTCTGACCTCTCTGCACTCGAAATGGATTTTCTGGAGCTACATAAGTCCAATTGGCACGCTCTCAATTCCGTTGGAAAGTAGAAATCTTGGGCTTTCCAGCAATATATAATAGTCTATACTTTGCCCGAGTTGTGATGACGCAAACTGGCGTTTAACGCCAACTTTCTACCCTATTCTGGCGTTAAACGCCAGAAACAGGATACAAGCTGGAGTTAAACGCCCAAACTGGCATAAAATCTGGAGTTAAATGCCAGGAATAGCCTCTACACGTGAAAGCTTCATTGCTCAGCCCAAACACACACCAAGTGGGCCCTAGAAGTGGATTTCTGCACTATCTCTCTTAGCTTACTCATTTTCTGTAAACCTAGGTTACTAGTTGAGTATAAAAACTACTTTTAGAGATTCATTCAGTACCTCATAATATTTTACATTTGAATTTGTATCTTCTACAACATGAGTCTCTAAACCCCATGGTTGAGGGTGAGGAATTAATACAATTACTTCTATTTTCTATCCAATCACGCTTGATTCTATTCTAAGATATTCACTCGCACTTAAACATGATGAATGTGATTATCTGTGACACTCATCACCATTCTCAACTTATGAATGCGTGCCTGACAACCACTCCCATTCTACCTTAGATTGAGTGTGTATCTCTTGGGTTCCTGGTCCACGAGTTTGACTGCCTCCACTGACAACAGAGTGTTCAATCCGTGAGACCAGAGTCTTTGTGGTATAAGCTAGAATCAATTGGCAGTATTCTTGAGATCTGGAAAGTCTAAACCTTGTCTGTGGTATTCCGAGTAGGATCTGGGATGGGATGACTGTGAAGAGCTTCAAACTCACGAATGTTGGGCGTAGTAACAGACGCAAAAGGATCACTGGATCCTATTCCAGCACAAGTGAGAACCGACAGATGATTAGCCATGTATATGGACCTTTTTCACTGAGAGGACGGATGGTATCCATCGATAACAGTGATCCACCAACATACAGCTTGCCGTGGAAGAAGCCTTGCGTGCGTGAAGAAGAAGACAGTAGGAAAGTAGAGATTCAAAAGACAGAGCATCTCTAAAACTCCAACCCATTCTCTATTACTGCATAACAAGTATTTATTTCATGTTCTTTTAATTTTTCAATTAAAACTAAGAACCTTTATTGATATCCTGACTAAGAATAATAAGATAACCATAGCTTGCTTCAAGCCGGCAATCTCTGTGGGATCGACCCTTACTCACGTAAAGTATTACTTGGACGACCCAGTGCACTTGCTAGTTAGTTGTGCGGAATTGCAAAATTGTGATTGTAATTTTCGTGCACCAAGTTTTTGGCGCTGTTGCTGGGGATTGTTCGATTTTGAACAACTGACGGTTTATTTTGTTGCTTAGATTAGGAAAAATTGTCTTTTGTTAGTTTAGAGTATCTTTATTTTCTTTCCAAAAATTTTCAAAAAAAGGTCTTATTTTTCCTAGTTAATTTTCTATTTTTACTTGAGTCTAGTTTCATGTTTTAAGTTTGGTGTCAATTGCATGTCCTTATTTGTTCTTCATATTTTTGAATTTGTGTCCATTGTTCTTTCTTGATCTTCGAGTTGTTCTTGTTTAATTTTTGTTTAATCTTTAGTTTTTCTTGTTTTGTGTCTTTCCCTGTTTTTCTTGTAATTTTCGAAAAGTTCAAAAAGTTTTTTCAAGAAAATACTTTTTCGTTCATAACTCAGTTGGTTAGAGTGTTGGCTTATGTTCTTGGTATCTTCTTTTCAAAAATAATTTCTCTTTGATTAAATCTTGTGTCAAATTTTAAGTTTGGTGTTCTCTTGTTAACTTTTCTTTAGTTTTCAAAAATTTTATTTTGATTTTCTAAAAATTTTAAGTTGGTGTTCTTTCTTTTTGTTCTTGTTGTTCTTGTGAGTCTTCAAAGTGTTCTTGAGTCTTCTTTGTGTTTTGATCTTAAAATTTTTTGGTTTGGTGTTCCTTGGTGCTTTCCCTCCAAAATTTTCGAAAACGAGCATTAGATCTAAAAAATTTTAAGTCTTTTGTCTTTTGTGTGTTTTTCTCTTTCATAATAAAATTCAAAAATAAAAAATATCTTTTCCTTTAATTGCTCATAATTTTCGAATTCATTAGGTTGATTTGGTCAAAATTTTAAAATCATATCTTTTTTTTTAAAAAAAAAAAAACTCCTAACCACTTCCTCTCTCCTCATTCTTTTTCGAAAATCCGCATAAAATATTTTCAAATTCTTTTTTTTATTTTTTATTTTATTATTTTAATATCCATTTTATTATATAATAAAATAAATAAAATAAATCCATATCATCTCCCTTTCTCCATCATATGAACAGTCTAGAAGGACTCTGGGGTCATATGCTAACCCCACTACTACTTCATATGGGAGTAGTATTTGTATACACCCCATAGGAGCTAACACTTTTGAGCTATATCCTCAGCTCATTATCATGGTGCAGCAAAATTGCCAGTATTCCGGTCTTCCACAGGAAGAACCTACTGAGTTTCTGGCATAGTTCTTACAAATTGCTAACACAGTACGTGATAAGGAGGTGGATCAGGATGTCTACGGATTATTGTTGTTTCCATTTGCTGTAAAAGACCAAGCTAAGAGGTGGTTAAATAACAAACCCAATGCCAGCATAAGAACATGGAAACAGTTGTCAGACAAATTCCTGAATCAATATTTCCCTGTAAAGAGGATGACACAGCTAAGGCTAGACATCCAAGGCTTTAAACAAGAGAATAATGAATCTCTTTATGATGCCTGGGATAGGTACAGAGAGATGCAAAGGAAATGACCCTCTGAAATGTTCTCAGAGTGGGTGCAGTTAGACATCTTCTACTACTGGCTTACAGAAAAAGCACAGACATCTCTAGACCACTCAGTTGGCGGATCTATACACATGAGAAAGATGATTGAAGAGGCTCAAGAGCTTATAGGGTTGCTAGGAATCAGCATTTGTACTTAAATAGTGAGTCCTCCATGAAAGAAGAAGCTAAGACAGTACCAACTGACTTTAGTCCTCAGGAACAAGCTGCTGAACTCAATCGGCAACTATCTTCTATAACAAAATAGTTAGCAGAATTTAAGGAGATGCTACAAGAAACCAAAAATGCTAATAACGCTATGGAATCACAATTGAATCAGACAAAACAACAGTTATTAAAACAGATAACAGAAGAGTGCCAAGCAGTTAAATTAAGAAGTAGAAAAACATTAAATACCTCAAGTCAAAGCAGCAGAAAGCCAAGAAAAGAACAACTGACAGAGGATGAGCAAACTGCCACCCAAAATCCCTCTGAGGACAGTAAGAGCCCAGAGAGGAATAATTATGGCGTTCAAATGCCAGAAAAAGGTGAAAAACTGGCATTAAACGCCTAGTGGATGCCCAGTTCTGGCGTTCAAACGCCAGAAAAGGGTGAAAAGTTGGCGTTGAACGCCCAATCCATGTCCAGTTCTGGCGTTCAAACGCCATAAAAGGGTAGGAATCTGGCGTTAAATGCCCATTCCTCCTCCCATCCTGGCGTTCAAACGCCAATGAGGGATCAGACACCTACAAGTGCTGATAATAACTCCCTCAAGAAGGCTTCTCAACCTGACTCTATAGGAAATAAACCTGCAGCAACCAAGGTTGAAGAATACAAAGCTAAAATGCCTTATCCTCAGAAACTCCACCAAGTGGAACAGGATAAATAATTTGCTCGCTTTGCAGACTATCTCGGGACTCTTGAAATCAAGATTCCGTTAGCAGAGGCACTTGAGCAAATACCCTCTTATTTTAAGTTCATGAAAGAAATATTAAGTCATAAGAAGGATTGGAGAGACATTGAAAAAGTCTTTCTCAATGAAGAATGCAGTGCAGTCATCTTAAAGAGCTTACCAGAGAAGCATAAGGATCCTGGGAGCTTTATGATACCATGCACATTGGAGGGTACTTGTACCAGGACAGCTCTATGTGACCTTGGGGCAAGTATCAACCTAATCCCTTCATCCACTATAAGAAAGCTTGGCTTGACTGAAGAGATCAAACCAACCCAGATTTGTTTTCAACTTGCTGATGGCTACATTAAATATCCATCAGGCATAATCGAGGACATGATTGTCACAGTTAGGCCATTTGCCTTTCTCACTAACTTTGTAGTGCTGGAAATGGAGGAGCACAAGAGTGCAACCTTCATTCTATGAAGACCTTTCCTAGCAATTGGACGAACCCTCATTGACATCCAAAAAGGGGAAGTGACCCTAAGAGTCAATGAGGATGAGTTTAGGCTGAATGTTGTTGAAGCAATGAAGCATCCAGACACATCAAAGGACTGCATGAGAGTTGATATTATTGACTCCCTGGTAAAGGAGATCAGTATGGTTGAGAGTCTCGAATCAGAGCTAGAGAACATTTTTAAAGATGTTCAGCCTAATCTAGAGGTACCAGAGGAAATAAAAGAACCTCTGAAAACTCCTAAGGAAGAGGAGAAACCTCATAAACCTGAGCTGAAACCATTACCACCATCCTTGAAATATGCATTTCTAGGAGAAGGTAACACTTTTCTTGTAATCATAAGCTCTGCTTTAGAGCCACAGGAAGAGAAAGCACTAATTCAGGTGCTAAGGACACACAAGACAGCTCTTGGGTGGTCCATTAGTGATCTTAATGGTATTAGCCCAGCCAGATGCATGCACAAAATTCTACTGGAGGATAATGCCAAGCCAGTGGTTCAACCACAAAGGCGGTTGAATCCAGCCAAGAAGGAGGTGGTGCAAAAAGAGGTCACTAAATTACTAGAGGCTGGGATTATTTATCCTATTTTTAATAGTCCCTGGGTGAGCCCTGTCCAAGTTGTACCCAAAAAGGGAGGCATGGCAGTGGTTCATAATGAAAAGAATGAACTGGTTCCTACGAGAACAGTTACAGGGTGGCGTATGTGTATTGACTATAGAAGGCTCAATACAGCCACCAGAAAGGATCACTTTCCTTTACCATTCATAGACCAGATGCTAGAACGACTAGCCGGTCATGACTATTACTACTTTTTGGATGGCTATTCAGACTATAACCAAATTGCAGTAGATCCTCCAGATCAAGAGAAAACAGCATTCACATGTCCATCTGGAGTATTTGCCTACAAAAGAATGCCATTTGGTCTGTGCAATGCACCTGCAACCTTTCAGAGATGCATGCTGATGAGCGGATAATTTGTACCCTTTTTGGCATTGTTTTTAGTATGTTTTTAGTATGATCTAGTTAGTTTTTAGTATATTTTTATTAGTTTTTAGTTAAAATTCACTTTTCTGGACTTTACTATGAGTTTGTGTGTTTTTCTGTGATTTCAGGTATTTTCTGGCTGAAATTGAGGGACCTGAGCAAAAATCTGATCCAGAGACTGAAAAGGACTGCAGATGCTGTTGGATTCTGACCTCCCTGCACTCGAAGTGGATTTTCTAGAGTTACAGAAGCCCAATTGGCTCGCTCTCAACGGCGTTGGAAAGTAGACATCCTGGGCTTTCCAGCAATATATGATAGTCCATACTTTTCCCAAGATTTGATGGCCCAAACTGGCGTTCAAAGACACCCTCAGAAATTCCAGCGTTAAACGCCGGAACTGGCACCAAAATGGGAGTTAAACGCCCAAACTGGCATAAAAGCTGGCGTTTAACTCCAAGAAGAGTCTCTACACGAAATTGCTTCATTGCTCAGCCCAAGCACACACCAAGTGGGCCCGGAAGTGGATTTTTATGTCATTTACTCATCTCTGTAAACCTTAGGCTACTAGTTTTCTATAAGTAGGACCTTTTGCTATTGTATTAGACATCTTTTGATCATGCTTTGATGATTAAACCCTCTTTGGGGGAGGCTGGCCATTCGGCCATGCCTAGACCTTGTTCTTATGTATTTTCAACGGTGGAGTTTCTACACACCATAGATTAAGGTGTGGAGCTCTGCTGTACCTCGAGTATTAATGCAATTACTATTGTTCTTCTATTCAATTCCGCTTGTTCTTTGTCCAAGATATCACTTGTTCTTCAACTTGATGAATGTGATGATCCGTGACACTCATCATCATTCTCACTTATGAACAAAGTGACTGACAACCACTTCTGTTCTACAAGCAAACAAGGCTCTAGTGTTTATCTCTTGGATTCCTGATACACGATGCATGGTTGATCGCCTGACAACCGAGTGCTCGCCTGACAAACGAGCCAGCCATTCCGTGAGATCAGAGTCTTCGTGGTATAGGCGAGAACTGATGGCGGCATTCAAGAGAATCCGGAAGGTCTAACCTTGTCTGTGGTATTCTGAGTAGGATTCAATGATTGAATGACTGTGACGTGCTTCAAACTCCTAGCAGGCGGGGCGTTAGTGACAGACGCAAAAGAATCACTGGATTCTATTCCGGCCTGACCGAGAACCGACAGCTGATTAGCCATATGCTGTGACAGAGCATAGGAACATTTTCACTGAGAGGATGGGAGGTAGCCACTGACAATGGTGAAACCCTACATAAGCTTGCCATGGAAAGGAGTAAGAAGGATTGGATGAAGACAGTAGGAAAGCAGAGAGACGGAAGGGAAGGCATCTTCATACGCTTATCTGAAGTTCCTACCAATGAACTACATAAGTACCTCTATCTTTATCTTTATGTTTTATTCGTATATCACTATACCCATTAGAGTCTGCCTGACTAAGATTTACAAGGTGACCATAGCTTGCTTCATACCAACAATCTCCGTGGGATCGACCCTTACTCGCGTAAGGTATTACTTGAACGACCCAGTGCACTTGCTGGTTAGTTGTGCAAAGTTGTGTTTATGCCATGGTAATAGAGCACCAAGTTCTTGGGGCCATTACTAGGGATTATTTGAGTTGTGAAAAGTAGTGATCACAATTTCGCACACCAAGTTTTTGGCGCCGTTGCCGGGGATTGTTCGAGTATGGACAACTGACGGTTCATCTTGTTGCTTAGATTAGGTATTTTTCAGAGTTCTTAAGAATGAATTCTAGTGTTTCAAGGTGATGTTCTTATCATCACCAAAGCTGATTGATTCTCATCAATTTAGCTCTTGAATGCAATGTCCTGCTGAAGCTTGGCTGGCCATGTCTAATTCCTTTAGACTGAAGCTTTAGACTAACATTGCATGATTCCTGGAATTCTCATTAAGAATTTTGATACCTTTATTTTCTTTTCCATATAATTTTCGAAAAAGCACAAAAAAATTACAAAATCATAAAAACCAAAAAAAAAAAATATGTTATGTTTCTTATTGAGACACTAGTCTCATTTTAAGTTTGGTGTCAATTGCATGCATTCATTCATGTGTCTTAAGGATCTTCAAGATGTTATTGATGATTTCTTACTCTAATATTTAAATTCTCTTGACTTGAGTGTTTTGTGTGTCTCATATGCATTCTCATTAGTGTCAGTAGTATACAAACTGCTAAGTTTGGTGTCTTGCATGCATTGTTATTTGATTTTAGTTACATTTTGATTATTAAAAATCCAAAAATATTTTTAATTTGTGTCTTCTCAAGTCAATAATACAGAGAATTGAAGATTCAGAACATACAGCAGAGGAATTGCACAGAAAAAGCTGGGCGTTCAAAACGCCCAGTGAAGAAGGACAGACTGGCGTTTAAACGCCAGCCAGGGTACCTGGTTGGGCGTTTAACGCCCAAAAGGGTATAGTTTTGGGCGTTAAACGCCAGAATGTGCACCATTCTGGGCGTTTAACGCCAGGATGGCACAAGGGGGAGGATTTTGTTTTCAAATCAATTTTTTTTCAAGTTTTCAAAGTTTTTCAAAATCAAATCTTTTTCAAATCATATCTTTTCAATCAAATGTTTTCAAAATCAATTTCTTTCCTTTTTCAAAGATACTTGCTAACAATTAATGATTTGATTGAACATTCCAAATATGTTGCCTTTTCTGTTGAGAAAGGTTTAATGTTTGAATCATATCTTTTCTTGTTAGGCAAGTCATTAATTTTTTTTTAATCAAATCTTTTTAAAATTGTTTTCAAATCATATCTTCTCAATCACATTTTTTTTTAAAACCAATCATATCTTCTTAACCTCATCTTTTTCAATATAGTTTTCAATCAAATCTTTTTGACTTCTGATTTCAAAATCTTTTTCAAAAATCACTTGATTTCTTTCCCACTCTTATTTTCGAAAATTAATTAGTGTTTTTCAAAATGTTTTCAAATTCTTTAACTTAATTTTCGAAAATTTCTTCCCTTCTTCTCACATCCTTCTATTTATGGACTAACACTATTCCTTAATGCAAAATTCGAACTTCATCTTCTTTGATAAGTTCGAATTTTCTACTTCTGTCTTCTACTCTTCTTTTCCTCTGACACCTAAAGGAATCTCTATACTGTGACATAGAGGATTCCACATTTTCTTGTTCTCTTCTCTTTCGTATGAGCAGGAACAAAGACAAAGGCATTCTTGTTGAAGCTGACCCTGAACCTGAAAGGACCTTGAAGCGAAAGCTAAGAGAAGCTAAGGCACAACTCTCTGTAGAGGACCTAACAGAAATCTTCAAAGAAAAAGAAGACATGGCAGCCGAAAACAACAACAATGCAAACAATGCAAGGAAGGTGCTGGGTGACTTTACTACACCTACTCCCGACTTCTATGGGAGAAGCATCTCTATCCCTGCCATTGGAGCAAACAACTTTGAGCTTAAGCCTCAATTAGTTTCTCTAATGCAACAGAATTGCAAGTTTCATGGACTTCCATTGGAAGATCCTCATCAGTTTTTAGCTGAATTCTTGCAAATCTGTGACACTGTCAAGACTAATGGGGTAGACCCTGAGGTCTACAGACTTATGCTATTCCCTTTTGCTGTAAGAGACAGAGCTAGGACATGGTTGGACTCACAACCTAAAGAAAGCCTGGACTCATGGGAAAAGCTAGTCAATGCCTTCTTGGCAAAGTTCTTTCCACCTCAAAAATTGAGTAAGCTTAGAGTGGAAGTCCAAACCTTCAGACAGAAGGATGGAGAATCCCTCTATGAAGCTTGGGAAAGATACAAACAATTGATCAGAAAGTGTCCATCTGACATGCTTTCTGAATGGAGCATCATAGGTAATTTCTATGATGGTCTCTCTGAACTGTCCAAGATGTCTTTGGATAGCTCTGCTGGAGGATCTCTTCATTTGAAGAAGACGCCTACAGAAGCTCAAGAGCTGATTGAAATGGTTGCAAATAACCAATTCATGTACACTTCTGAAATGAATCCTGTGAACAATGGGACAAATCAGAAGAAAGGAGTTCTTGAGATTGATACTCTGAATGCCATTTTGGCTCAGAACAAGATATTGACTCAACAAGTCAATTTGATTTCTCAGAGTCTGTCTGGAATGCAAAATGCACCAAGCAGTACTAAGGATGCTTCATCTGAAGAAGAAGCATATGATCCTGAGAACCCTTCAATGGAAGAGGTGAATTACCTAGGAGAACCCTATGGAAACACCTATAATTCTTCATGGAGAAATCACCCAAATTTCTCATGAACGGATCAACAGATACCTCAACAAGGTTTCAACAACAATAATGGTGGAAGAAATAGGTTTAGCAATGGCAAGCCTTTTCCATCATCTTCTCAGCAACAGACAGAGAATCCTAAGCAGAGTAACTCTGACTTAGCAACCATGGTCTCTGATCTAATCAAAACCACTCAAAGTTTCATGACTGAAACAAGGTCCTCCATTAGAAATTTGGAGGCACAAGTGGGACAGCTGAGCAAGAAAATTACTAAACTCCCTCCTAGTACTCTTCCAAGCAATACAGAAGAAAATCCAAAAGGAGAGTGCAAGGCCATCAACATGGCCAAATTTGGAGAGGAAGGAGAGGAAGTGAACGCCACTGAGGAAGACCTCAGTGGGCGTGCACTGACCTCCAATGAGTTCCCTAATGAGGAACTATGGGAATCTGAGGCTCAAAATGAGACCATAGAGATTCCATTAGACTTACTTCTGCCTTTCATGAGCTCTGATGAGTATTCTTCCTCTGAAGAGGATGAGTATGTCACTAAAGAGCAAGTTGCTAAATACCTTGGAGCAATCATGAAGCTAAATGACAAGTTATTTGGAAATGAGACTTGGGAGAATGAACCTCCTTTGCTCACCAAAGAACTGGATGACTTGTCTAGGAAGAAATTACCTCAAAAGAGACAAGATCCTGGGAAGTTTTCAATACCTTGTACCATAGGCACCATGACCTTCAAGAAGGCTCTGTGTGACTTAGGGTCAAGTGTAAACCTTATGCCTCTCTCTGTAATGGAGAAGCTAGGGATTTTTGAGGTGCAAGCTGCAAGAATCTCATTAGAGATGGCAGACAACTCAAGAAAACAAGCTCATGGACTTGTAGAGGATGTTTTGGTGAAGATTGAAGACCATTACATCCCTGCTGATTTCATAGTCCTAGAGACTGGGAAGTGCATGGATGAATCCATCATCCTTGGCAGACCCTTCCTAGCCACAGCAAAGGCTGTGATTGATGTTGATAGAGGAGAGTTGATCATTCAAGTGAATGAAGAATCCTTGGTGTTTAAAGCTCAAGGATATCCCTCTGTCATCATGGAGAGGAAGCATGAAGAGCTTCTCTAAAAACAGAGCCAAACAGAGCCCCCACAGTCAAACTCTAAGTTTGGTGTTGGGAGGCCACAACCAAACTCTAAGTTTGGTGTTGAACCCCCACATTCAAACTCTAAGTTTGATGTTGGGAGGTTCCAACATAGCTCTGAGCATTTCTGAGGCTCCATGAGAGTCCTCTGTCAAGCTAATGACACTAAAGAAGCGCTTGTTGGGAGGCAACCCAATTTATATTTTGACTATTTTCCTTTGTTATTTTATTTTATTTTGTAGCTTGATGATCATGAGAAGACACAAAATCAATTGAAAAAGCAAAAACAGAATGAAAAACAGGAAGAAAAACAGCACACCCTGGAGGAAGAACCCACTGGCGTTTAAACGCCAGTGAGGCTAGCAGTTGGGCGTTTAACGCCCAGTCTGGCACCATTCTGGGCGTTTAACGCCAGAAAGGGGCACCAGACTGGCATTAAACGCCAGAAAAGGGCAAGAACCTGGCGTTAAACGCCAGGAATGGGCACCAGCCCGGCGTTTAACGCCAGAAATGGCTCAAAACGTGATTTTGAATGCCATTTGGTGCAGGGATGACTTTTCCTTGACACCACAGGATCTGTGGACCCCACAGGATCCCCACCAACCCCACCACTCTCTCTCTTCTTCACTCATTCACCAATCACCTCAATACCTCTTCCCCAAAAAACCCTTCACCTATCAAATCCCATCTTCCTCTTCACCACTCACATCCATCCTTCATAAAACCCCACCTACCTCACCATTCAAATTCAAACCACTTTTCCCACCCAAAACCCACCCATCAATGGCCGAACCATGACCCCCCCTCTCCTATATATACCCTTCTTCACTCCTTCATTTTCACACAACCTAAACACCACTTCTCCCCCTCTTTGGCTGAACACAAAAGCCACTCCCTTCTTCCTCATTTCTTCTTCTACTCTCTTCTTTCTTCTTTTGCTCGAGGACGAGCAAACCTTTTAAGTTTGGTGTGGTAAAAGCGTTGCTTTTTCATTTTTCCATAACCATTTATGGCATCCAAGGCCGGAGAAACCTCTAGAAAGAGGAAAGGGAAAGCAAAAGCTTCCACCTCCGAGTCATGGGAGATGGAGAGATTCATCTCAAGGGTGCATCAAGACCACTTCTATGAAGTTGTGGCCATGAAGAAGGGTCAACTTTGATCAAAGGTTGGACCAAGTCCTCATAGATATCTGTGAAGAGGGCGCCCAATGGAAGAGAAATTCAAGAGGGAAGCCTGTTCAACTGAGAAGGCATAACCTCAAGCCCATCACTAAGAAAAGGATGGAGCAAACAAGAGACCCCACTCATCATGAAATCCCTGAGATGCCTCAAGGGATGCACTTTCCTCCACAAGACTAGTGGGAGCAAATTAACACCTTCCTAGGAGAATTGAGTTCCAACATGGGACAACTAAGGGTGGAGCACCAAGAACATTCCATCCTCCTCCATGAAATTAGAGAAGATCAAAGAATCATGAGAGAGGAGCAACAAAGGCAAGGAAGAGACATTGAGGAGCTCAAGCACTCCATAAGACCTTCAAGAGGAAGAACAAGCCGCCATCACTGAGGTGGACCCGTTCTTTAATCTCCTTGTCCTTTATTTTCTGTTTTTCGAAAATTTATGCTTATGTTTGTCCATGTTTGTGTCTTATGATCATTAGTGTCTTAGTGTCTATGCCTTAAAGTTATGAATGTCCTATGAATCCATCACCTCTCTTAAATGAAAACTGTTTTTATCACAAAAGAACAAGAAGTACAGGATTTCGAATTCATCTTTAAAACTAGCTTAATTAGTTTGATGTGGTGGCAATGCTTTTGTTCTCTGAATGTATGCTTAAACAGTGCATATGTCTTTTGAATTTGTTGTTCATGAATGTTAAAATTGTTGGCTCTTGAAAGAATGATGAAAAAGGAGACATGTTACTGAGGATCTGAAAAATCATAAAATTGATTCTTGAAGCAAGAAAAAGCAGTGAATACAAAAAAAAAACGAAAAAAAAAGAGGGGAGAAAGAAAAAGAAAAGAAAAAGAAAGAAATAAAGTTGTGATCCAAGGCAAAAAGAGTGTGCTTAAGAACCCTGGACACCTCTAATTGGGGACTCTAGCAAAGCTGAGTCACAATCTGAAAAGGTTCACCCAATTATGTGTCTGTGGCATGTATGTATCCGGTGGTAATACTGGAAGACAGAGTGCTTTGGGCCACGGCCAAGACTCAATAAGTAGCTGTGTTCAAGAATCATCATACTTAACTAGGAGAATCAATAACACTATCTGGATTCTGAGTTCCTAAAGAAGCCAATCACTCTGAATTTCAAAGGATAAAGTGAGATGCCAAAACTGTTCGGAGGCAAAAAGCTACTAGTCCCGCTCATCTAATTTGGAGCTAAGTTTCATTGATAATTTGGAGTCTATAGTATATTCTCTTCTTTTTATCTTATTTGATTTTCAGTTGCTTGAGGACAAGCAACAATTTAAGTTTGGTGTTGTGATGAGCGGATAATTTGTACCCTTTTTGGCATTGTTTTTAGTATGATCTAGTTAGTTTTTAGTATATTTTTATTAGTTTTTAGTTAAAATTCACTTTTCTGGACTTTACTATGAGTTTGTGTGTTTTTCTGTGATTTCAGGTATTTTCTGGCTGAAATTGAGGGACCTGAGCAAAAATCTGATCCAGAGACTGAAAAGGACTGCAGATGCTGTTGGATTCTGACCTCCCTGCACTCGAAGTGGATTTTCTGGAGCTACAGAAGCTCAATTGGCGCGCTCTCAATGGCGTTGGAAAGTAGACATCCTGGGCTTTCCAGCAATATATGATAGTCCATACTTTGCCCAAGATTTGATGGCTCAAACCGGCGTTCAAAGTCACCCTCAGAAATTCCAGCGTTAAACGCCGGAACTGGCACCAAAATGGGAGTTAAACGCCCAAACTGGCATAAAAGCTGGCGTTTAACTCCAAGAAGAGTCTCTACACGAAATTGCTTTATTGCTCAGCCCAAGCACACACCAAGTGGGCCCGGAAGTGGATTTTTATGTCATTTACTCATCTTTGTAAACCTTAGGCTACTAGTTTTCTATAAGTAGGACCTTTTGCTATTGTATTAGACATCTTTTGATCATGCTTTGATGATTAAACCCTCTTTGGGGGAGGCTGGCCATTCGGCCATGCCTAGACCTTGTTCTTATGTATTTTCAACGGTGGAGTTTCTACACACCATAGATTAAGGTGTGGAGCTCTGCTGTACCTCGAGTATTAATGCAATTACTATTGTTCTTCTATTCAATTCCGCTTGTTCTTTGTCTAAGATATCACTTGTTCTTCAACTTGATGAATGTTATGATCCGTGACACTCATCATTATTCTCACTTATGAACAAAGTGACTGACAACCACTTCTGTTCTACAAGCAAACAAGGCTCTAGTGTTTATCTCTTGGATTCCTGATACACGATGCATGGTTGATCGCCTGACAACCGAGTGCTCGCCTGACAAACGAGCCAGCCATTCCGTGAGATCAGAGTCTTCGTGGTATAGGCGAGAACTGATGGCAGCATTCAAGAGAATCCGGAAGGTCTAACCTTGTCTGTGGTATTCTGAGTAGGATTCAATGATTGAATGACTATGACGTGCTTCAAACTCCTAGCAGGCGGGGCGTTAGTGACAGACGCAAAAGAATCACTGGATTCTATTCCGGCCTGACCGAGAACCGATAGCTGATTAGCCATATGCTGTGACAGAGCATAGGAACATTTTCACTTAGAGGATGGGAGGTAGCCACTGACAACGGTGAAACCCTACATAAGCTTGCCATGGAAAGGAGTAAGAAGGATTGGATGAAGACAGTAGGAAAGCAGAGAGACGGAAGGGAAGGCATCTTCATACGCTTATCTGAAGTTCCTACCAATGAACTACATAAGTACCTCTATCTTTATCTTTATGTTTTATTCGTATATCACTATACCCATTAGAGTCTGCCTGACTAAGATTTACAAGGTGACCATAGCTTGCTTCATACCAACAATCTCCGTGGGATCGACCCTTACTCGCGTAAGGTATTACTTGGACGACCCAGTGCACTTGCTGGTTAGTTGTGCAAAGTTGTGTTTATGCCATGGTAATTGAGCACCAAGTTCTTGGGGCCATTACTAGGGATTATTTGAGTTGTGAAAAGTAGTGATCACAATTTCGCACACCACATGCTCTCTATTTTCTCTGATATGGTGGAAAAATTTCTGGAAGTCTTCAATCTTCATGGATGACTTTTCAGTGTTTGGAGACTCATTCATCTCCTGTCTTGATCATCTAGCACTTGTTCTGAAAAGGTACCAAGAGACTAACCTGGTTTTAAACTGGGCAAAATATCACTTTTATGGTGACTGAAGGAGTTGTCCTTGGGCATAAAATTTCGAACAAAGAAATAGAGGTGGATCAAGCTAAGGTAGATGTAATTGAAAAATTACCACCACCCACCAATGTTAAGGCAATCAGAACTTTTTTGGGACATGCAAGATTCTACAGGAGGTTTATAAAGGATTTTTCAAAAATTGCAAAACCTCTGAGTAACCTGCTAGCTGTTGATACACCCTTTGTCTTTGACACAGAGTGTTTGCAGGCCTTTGAGACTCTGAAGGCTAAGTTGGTCACATCACCTGTCATTTCTGCACTAGACTGGACATTACCATTTGAATTAATATGTGATGCCAATGACCATACTATTGGTGCAGTATTAGGACAGAGGCATAACAAGCTTCTGCACGTCATTTACTATGCCATCCGTGTTCTAAATGACGTACAGAAAAACTAGACAACCACAGAAAAAGAGTTGCTTGCAGTGGTTTATGCCATTGACAAGTTCAGATCCTATTTGGTGGGATCAAAAGTGATTGTATACACTGACCATGCTGCTCTTAAATATCTACTCACGAAACAGGATTCAAAACCCAGGCTCATAAGATGGGTGTTGCTTCTGCAAGAGTTTGATATAGAAATAAGAGACAGAAAAGGGACAGAGAACCAAGTAGCAGATCACCTGTCCCGAATAGAACCAGTAGAAGAGGCGTCCCACCCCTCTACTGAGATCTCTGAAACCTTCCCGGATGAGCAAATATTTGCCATTCAATAAGTACCATGGTTTGCAGACATTACAAACTATAAAGCGGTAAGATTCATACCCAAAGAGTACAACAGATAGCAAATGAAAAAACTGATCTCTGATGCAAAGTACTACTTGTGGGATGAGCCATATCTCTTTAAGAGATGTGCAGATGGAATAATCTATTGATGTGTGCCTAGAAAAGAAGCACAGAAGATCCTATGGCATTGTCATGGATCACAATATGAAGGATATTTTGGAAGTGAGCGAACATCCACAAAAGTCCTCCAAGGTGGCTTCTACTGGCCTACCCTCTATAGAGACTCCCGAGAGTTTATACGTAACTGTGACAGTTGCCAGAGAGCTAGTAATCTACCTCAAGGTTATGCCATGCCTCAACAAGGGATCTTAGAGATTGAGTTGTTTGACGTATGGGGTATTGACTTCATGGGGCCTTTCCCACCATCATACTCAAACACGTATATTCTGGTGGCTGTAGACTATGTATCTAAATGGGTAGAGGCAATTGTAACACCCACTAATGATACTAAGACAGTGCTGAAGTTCCTCTAGAAATATATCTTTAGCAAATTTAGTGTCCCTAGAGCACTAATCAATGATGGAGGCTGTCATTTCTGCAATAAACAGCTTTACTCTGCTATAGTCAGATACGGAATTAGCCACAAGGTGGCAATTCCATATCATCGACAGACGAATGGGCAAGCTGAAGTCTCTAATAAAGAACTAAAAAGAATCCTGTAACGGACTGTAATTGCCCGTTGAAAGGATTGGGCAAGGAGCTTGGATGATACTCTCTGGGCATACAAAACAGCATTCAAGACCCCTATAGAAACTTCTCCATACCAACTTGTGTATGGGAAGGCCTGTCACCTGCCCGTGGAACTGGAGCATAAAGCCTACTGGGCAACCAAATTCCTAAACCTTGATGCCAAATTAGCTGGAGAGAAAAGATTGCTCCAGCTGAATGAGCTAGAGGAATTCAGACTCAATGCTTTCGAAAATGCAAAAATTTACAAAGAGAAAGCAAAAAGGTGGCATGACAAGAAACTGTCATCCAGAGTCTTTGAGCCAGGGCAGAAAGTTCTGCTGTTTAATTCTAGGCTCAGATTATTTCCCGGGAACCGAAATCCCGGTGGACAGGACCATATGTGATTACAAGTGTGTCACCATATGGATATGTAGAGCTTCAGGATATCGATTATGACAAAAAGTTCATTGTTAATGGACAAAGAGTCAAACATTATCTTGAAAGCAATGTTGAGCACGAATACTCAAAACTGAGACCAGATTAACGCTTAGTAAGGTATAGCTAAAGACAATAAAGAAGCGCTTGCTGGGAGGCAACCCAGCCATTGGTAGGGTTTATCTGTTATTTAAATAATAATTATAGGAGTTTGATATAAATTATCTTCAACATTGATTCTCAATTAAAGAAGTTCACAGAGTTACAGAAGGATTCAGAGCAGAAAGCAGAGAAAAAGAGCTCACTGGCACAAAAACACCAGTAAGAGGCACCATTCTGGGCGTTTAACGCCAGTAAAAATACCTTTCTGGGCGTTAAACGCTAGAATAGGTACCATTCTGGGTGTTTAACGCCAGAATTGCAGCATCCTGGGCGTTTAGAAAAACGCCCAGTGATAAAAGGCTTTTTGGCGTTTAACGCCAGCCAGGGTGTCTGGCTGGGCATTAAACGCCCAAAACAAGCAACAATTGGGTGTTAAATGCCAGAATGGATGCCATTTTGGGCGTTTAATGCCAGGAATGTGGAGAGGAGGAAGTTTTGTTTCCAACTCAATTTTTTGTCAAATTTTCATGTTTTCATCCATACTTTCTTGCATGAACATGTTACAAATTCTTATTTTTTCAATTTCAATTTCAAAAAAAATCTTAATCCTAAGAAAATCTTTCTTCAACTTCTTTTCAAATATTTTTCAAAACTCATCTATCTTTCTAATATCTTTTCAAATCTTTTTCAACTCATCATACTATCTTTTCAAATTTAGATTTATCTTTTTCAAAACTCTCTCATATCTTTTCAATTTTAAAATTACATATTTTGTATATCATACTTATCTTTTCTAAATCATGTCTTCTATCATATCTTTTTTCAAAATTTTTGCCCACCCCCTCCCTTTTAAATTCACATTCGGCCTCCCCATCTTATCCACCACTCGAATTTGACTCTCCTCCTATTTCTCTCCTTTCCTTTCTTTTGCTTGAGGACAAGCAAACCTCTAAGTTTGGTGTGTTTTTCGTGATCATTAGGCTAAGATTCACCAAGATCATGGCTCCTAAGGGAAAACAAACCACTCCAAGAGGCAAAAAAGAGAACACTCCAAAACCACTTTGGAATCAAGAAAGGTTCTTAACCAAAGAACATGCAGACCATTACCACAACATAATGGGTCTAAGGTCAGTTAACCTGGAAGTTAAATTCGATCTGAAAGAAGACGAATATCCAGAGATCCAAGAGCAGATTCGAAATAGGGACTGGGAAATTCTAGCTAATCCTGAGACAAAGGTGGGTAGAAACATGGTTCAGGAAATCTGCTCAAATCTGTGGCAAACATATAAGTAGAGAATGACTCGAACCGCCTTCTATACCTTTCGAACTATGGTCAGAGGGAAGATTATTTACTTCGACCTAGACAGAATAAGAGAGGTCTTCAAGCTGCCTCAACTACAAGATGATCCAAAATCCTTTAATAGGAAAATGGTGAGATTAGATAAGCGCTTGGACCAAGTTCTAAAGGGTGTCCCAAACCAACTCAAGAGAGGAGATCTCAAACTAGTCGCTAGGGGCTGGCTGAACTTCATTGGGCGTTCTATACTGCACACCAGCAACCGCTCTGAAGTCACTCTCAAAAGAGCAGTGATGATCTATTGCATTATGCTAGGAAACGAAGTGGAGATTCATCATATGATCTCTTGTGAACTTTAAACAATTGCAAATAAGAACTCCACTGACGCCAAATTGGCCTACCCAAGCTTAATCTCTCTGCTATGTAAAGTTGCTGGGGTAAAGATGGGAGTGGATGAATATATCTCAGTCGAGCATCCAATCATCAAAAAGTCAATGGAAGGACAACAAGTGCAAGATAACTCCATCAAAAGGAGGGCATAGGAGTTCCTCCCAGAAATCCCTCAAATTGACTACTAGACCGACCTAGAAGCATCTGTCACCAAGCTGCAAGAAGCTATGGATCAACTTAAGGAAGAACAGCAAAATAAAAAATACATGCTTTGCAGACTGCTTAAGGAACAAGAAAAGCAAAGGCGTGAGCTACAAGAGCTTAAGCGCCAGAAGCTCTCCTTTGAGGGACCAGACACCCCACAGATTGAAGGAGCATCCATCTTCCAAAATAAAGGTTGTTGAGTCCTAATCTTAAATCTGTGATATTTTTATTATTAGAAACCTATCTTAAGAATTATATGAGTATTAGTAATTAGGGTCCTTATTTTTATTTTTAATTTTTTTATCTCCAAGTAAATTATAATTTGTTCCTCTCATCATCACTAAACATGAATAAAATAGTAGATTCTCTTTAGAGTAAGGAGGCAATTATTTCAAGTTTTCAATAAGGAAAATTCTAATTATTTTTATGTGGTGGCAACACTTTTCGTCTTCTGAATGAATGCTTGGACATTGCATATTTTTTATAGTGAAGTTTATGAATGTTAAAATTGTTGGCTCATGAAAGAATGATGAAAAAAGAGAAATGTTATTGATAATCTAAAAAATCATGAAATTGATTCTTGAAAAAAGAAAAAGCAGTGAAAAAAATGGCGAAAAAGAGAAAGAAAGAAAAAGAAAAAAATCAAGCAGAAAAAGCCAATAGCCCTTTAAACCAAAAGGAAAGGGTAAAAAGGATCCAAGGCTTTGGCACTAATGGATAGGAAGGCCCCAAAGGAATAAAATCCTGGTCTAAGCGGCTAAATCAAGCTGTCCCTAACCATGTGCTTGTGGCATGAAGGTCCAAGTGAAAAGCTTGAAACTGAGTGGTTAAAGTCGTGATCCAAAGCAAAAAGAGTGTACTTAAGAACTTTGGACACCTCTAACTGGGGACTTTAGCAAAGTTGAGTCACAATCTGAAAAGGTTTACCCAGTTATGTGTCAGTGGCATTTATGTATCCGGTGGTAATACCGGAAGACAAAGTGCTTAGGGTCACGGCCAAGACTCATAAAGTAGCTGTGTTCAAGAATCAACATATTGAACTAGGAGAATCCATGACACTATCTAAAATTCTGAGTTCCTATAGATGCCAATCATTCCGAACTTCAAAGGATGAATTGAGATGCCAAAACTGTTCAGGAGCAAAAAGCTACTAGCCCCGCTCATCTAATTAGAATCTGAGCTTCACTTAAAACTCTGAGATGTATTACCTCTTGATATTCTGTTTATCCTATTTTATTTATCTAGTTGCTTGAGGATAAACAACAGTTTAAGTTTGGTGTTGTGATGAGCGGATATTTTATACGTTTTTTTTGCGGTGTTTTCATATAGTTTTTAGTAGGATCTAACTACTTTTTAGTATATTTTTATTAATTTTTATGCAAAAATCACATTTTTGGACTTTACTATGATTTTGTGTGTTTTTTTGTGATTTCAGGTATTTTCCGGCTAAAATTGAGGGACCTTAGCAAAAATCTGATTCAAAGCCTGAAAAAGGACTGCAGATGCTATTGGATTCTGACCTCCCTGCACTCGAAATAGATTTTCTGGAGCTACAAAAGCCCAATTGGTGCCCTCTCAATTGCGTTGAAATGTAGACATCTAGGGCTTTCCAGCAATATATAATAGTTTATACTTTACCTGAGTTGTGATGACGCAAAATGGCGTTTAACGCCAACTTTCTACCCTATTCTAGCGTTAAATGCCAAAAACAGGATACAAGCTAGAGTTAAATGCCCAAACTGGCACAAAAGCTAAAGTTAAATGCCAGGAATAGCCTCTACACGTGAAATCTTTATTGCTCAGTCTAAACACACACCAAGTGGGCCTCGGAAGTGGATTTCTGCACTATCTCTCTTAGCTTACTCATTTTATGTAAACCTAGGTTACTAGTTGAATATAAAAACTACTTTTAGAGATTCATTCAGTACCTCATAACATTTTACATCTGAATTTGTATCTTCTATGGCATGAGTCTCTAAACCCCATGGTTGGGGGTGAGGAGCTCTGCTGTGTCTTGCTGAATTAATACAATTACTTCTGTTTTCTATTCAATCACGCTTGATTCTATTCTAAGATATTCACTCGCACTTAAACATGATGAATGTGATGATCCGTGACACTCATCACCATTCTCAACTTATGAACGCGTGCTTGACAACCACTCCCGTTCTACCATAGATTGAGTATGTATCTCTTGGGTTCCTGGTCCACAAGTTTGACTGCCTCCCCTGACAACAGAGCGTTCAATCTGTGAGACCAGAGTCTTTGTGGTATAAGCTAGAATCAATTGGCAGTATTCTTGTGATCCGAAAAGTCTAAACCTTGTCTGTGTTATTTTGAGTAGGATCTGGGATGGAATGATTGTGAAGAGCTTCAAACTTACGAATGTTAGGCGTAGTGACAGACGCAAAAGGATCACTGGATCCTATTCCAACAAAAGTGAGAACCAAAAGATGATTAGCCATGTATATGGACCTTTTTCACTGAGAGAATGGATGGTAGCCATTAACAACGGTGATCCATCAACATACAGCTTGCCAGGGAAAAAGCCTTGCGTGCGTGAAGAGGAAGATAGTAGGGAAGTAGAGATTCAAAAGACAGAGCATCTCCAAAACTCCAACCTATTCTCCATTACTGCATAACAAGTATTTATTTCATGTTCCTTTATTTTTCCCAATTAAAACTAAAAACCTTTATTGATATCCTGACTAAGAATAATAAGATAACCATAGCTTGCTTCAAGCAGGCAATCTCCGTGGGATCGACCCTTACTCAGTGATTCAGAAAGGGCTACCTGACAAACCCCAATTTGACGGTTTGTTTTGTATTGAATTTAGAGTATTTTGATAACCTTTTGTCACATTTAGCCTAGGAATTAGCATGGTTTTGTTATCTCTCCCTTATTTGTGCTTAAGTGTAAAAACATGCTTTTTAAGCCTTATTTTGATGAATTCTAGTTCCTCTTTGATTCCATAAGATGCCTTGATGTGTTTGCTAGTAATTCTAGGATTGAAATAGGCTAGGCATGGATCAAAGAAAGCAAGGAAGGAAGCATGCAAATGGAGAGAAGCATAAAAAGTCAAAGAAGCAAAGTCAGTCAAGCACGCGTACGCGCACAAGGCGCTCGCGCGCACATTGCGGAATCGGCCAAGGACGCGCACGCGTACCGTGCGCGCACGCGTCGATGATCGCACATGACTTCATTAAGGCAACACGTGCCTGGCGATTTTGGAAGGTTTCAACAACCAACTTTGGCGCCAAAATGCATAGAAGAGCCAAGGATTGAAGGGGATTGATACACATTCACATCCATAGACTAATTTTAGATCATTAGATAGTTTAGTTTAGTTAGAAGATTAGTTTTAGAGTTTTAGAGAGAGAAGTTCTCTCTTCTCTCTAGAATTAGGATTAGGTTTGGTTCTTAGATCTAGATTTTAATCTTTGCTTTCTTCTACTTTTACATTTCAATTCTTTGTTGTTAGATTCATCTTCTTCTACTCTTTTATTGTAATTTCCTTTATGTTGTTCTTGTGTTTTGTTGTAGATCTACTTTGTTTCTCCCATTTTCTTTCAATTCAATAAGAGGTAATTCATAATAATTGTTCTTCTTTGCTTTTCTATTGTTGATCTCTTGCCTTTGTAGTTAGATCTCTCTTTAATTCTTGCAATTTATGTTGTTTACTTTTATTGCCTTTTATGTGTTTGATGAAATGTCTCTTATAGCTATTGGTTAGATTTTGTTTCTCTTGGCCTAGGTAGAGTAATTAGTGACTCTTGAGTTATCTAATTCCTTTGTTGATCGATAATTAGAAGTTGCTAATTGATTTGAATGCCTCTAAAGCTAGTCATTCCTTTGGGAGTTGATTAGGACTTGAGAAATCAAATTGATTCATCCACTTGACTTTCCTCCATGGTTAGAGGTTAACTAAGTGGGAGTAATGAACAATTATCATCACAATTGAGAAAGGTAACTAGGATAGGATTTCTAGTTCTCACATCTTGCCAAGGGCTTTGTTAGTTGTTAGTTTATTTTCATTACCATTTACTTTTCATGCTTCCTATCCAAAACCCCAAAATAATTCTCAACCAATAACAAGACACTTTATTGTAATTCCTAGGGAGAACGACCCGAGGTTTCAATACTTCGGTTTATAAATTTAAGGGTTTGTTACGTGTGACAAACAATCTTTTGTATGAAAGGATTATTGTTTGGTTTAGAAACTATACTTTACAACGAGATTTCATTAGTGAAATTCTAAACCGTCAAAAATCCAATCGTCAAAATGGCGCCGTTGCCGGGGAAAATTGCAATGGTGTTATGTTATTGGTTATTGTATATATGTGAATATTGTGAATAGGTTTATCTTTTGTTTGTTTCTTAATTTTTGTTAGTTTTATTTTGTTCTTTCACTATGAATTCTCACTATGGCTATGAGTTTGGTTCTAATTATGTTGTAGGTGAGGAGAACCTCAATGAAGATGTGTATCAAGGATGGGACAATCAAAGGTGGAAGGAGCCATATGCATATGATCAGTCCTCATGGCAACAACCTCCACCAATGCATTATGAAGAAGAGCCATTCTATGATGCATATCAATCCAATGGCTATGGTGACTCACCTTGTGACTTCCAAGCACCGCCGCCATATGCCTATGAACCATATCCTCAACATGAACCTCAACCATTCTCACAAGCCTTTCCATACCAAGCACCTTCCTATGATCCTTACCCCTCATATAACCAATCATCCATACCATATTTTTATGACCATTATGAGCAAGAACCCTTAGAACCACCACAACCCTATCAAGATTACTACCAAGAACCACCTCAATACGCACAATCTCCATAACCTTACTGTTCCGAGGGTTACCTGAACGTGTAGCTCGGTCCTTCTTGGTAAGGCCCGAAATAGGGGTCTGTGACCCGAGCTCTTTTGTATTGGACGGCGGGGGGTTGTACCTGCAAAGACACTCCGATGCTTAAGTTAGCAGGGGTCCAAGCAGATATCAAGTAGAATTAGAGTATGAGTTATACCTGGGTGCTCCAGTGTATTTATAGTAGTTGGCTGTGATCTTCCCTGGATAAGATATTCTTATCTTATCTTATCTTCTGGGAGTCTTATCTTTATCTTTGTGGAACCGCCTTTCCCAGGCCCTTTCGGCCTTTAGGTTTTGGGCTTAGTTCCTTCTGATGGGCCTTCTTTGGCCTATTTGTCCGAGGTCCGACCTCGGGCTTGAGCCTTGAGGCGAGGTCGGACTCTCGATCAGCTTGCCGAGTTTGGAGAGCTCGGTCAGGGTATGAACACTTACCAAGAAGAACCACCTTCCTATTATGAACCCTCTCTCCAAAACGATGAACCTTCCTACCCACCACAAGCCCTAATAGACGATTCTCTCACTTTGTTACTTCAAGGACAAGAGGCCATGAAGCGGGATACACTTGAGTTTGTGACCAACTTGACCAAGGTAGTGTCTACCTTAGCCTACCAATGCTTGAACACTCAAGGTGCTTCCGTAGCCCCATGTGAAAAGTCAAAAGAAGAACAAAGCATGAAGGAGAAAGTGGAAAATCCGGTGAAGAAGGAGGAGTTGAATTTTATGTTGGAACAATTGGAGGAGCCTATGATCATTGAAGAAAAGGAAGAAGTGGTTGAAGATTTAGGAGATGTTGAAAGTCCATGGGAATGTAGCATCATGGAGCACTCTTCCAAGAAGCTTGATATTGATGTTGAGGAGGGTGCGCAACCTCCAAGGCATATCATCGTTAGAGACTTGGAAGAGGCTTATCAAGAGATGGATTCAATCATGGATGAATTTCTCTCTATAATGGAACCCCCTTCCATTGGACATGGAGTTGAAATTATAGAAGAGAGTGCACAACCTCCCAAGGAAAGCGAAAATGGCATGGTGTATATCGAAATTGAAGAATATGAAAAGGTTGATCAAGAGATGAACTCATTCATCAATGAGTTTCTATCCAAAATTGAATCACCTCTCCTTAGACAAGATGAAGCTCTCGAAGACAACACCAAGCCAAGTGAAAAAAGGGAAAATGTTGAAATTGAAGAAGCTTGTGAAGAGGTGGAAACAACTAAAGAAGAGCACAAGGAAGTGGACCTTGCATTGTCTAAGTGTGGGGAAACCTCCCTTTCCAAGTTACCATCCAATACAACATTTAAGTGGGTAAAATCCCTATCTCTAAGTTTTAATTTCTCACTTGAATATGGTTTAATTGAAAATGATGGTCAACTTAGAACTCTTTGTGGAATTAAAAGTAAGAATGAGTTGTGTAGTGGTTGGAAAGTAGGTGTTAAGCTTATCAAGGTCAAAGCTTTAAGGTGTAGGGATGATGTTGGGACAAGAATCACTTTGTATGGGTCTAGAAGGAAGCATTGGTGGAATAAAGAGAATTCTATGTGTCAATCACCCTTATGTCAACCACCCGGAAAGAACAAGTATGATGATCGAACTGAAGACGGGTGTGAAGATAAAATATGGGATCCCGGTTCGCTATGTGAAGACCAAATATGGGAACTCATATCTTGGGTAGGACCTTGCCCAAGCTTGATGAAGACGGTTGGAAATTCTGTCAACCAATTGAGGAGCAAAGATCCTTGGAGATTCAAGGATGAGTACAAACATAAGCCACCATGACAACAAGCATCTCAAAATGTCCAACTTAAGGACTTAAACTAAAAGTGCTAGGTGGGAGACACCCCACCATGGTAAACTCTTTCCACTCTCTTTAAATTTACTTAATAAGTGATTTGAGTTACCATTATAGGTAGATGTTTCATACAAATTTGTGTGTACAACTTAATTGTTAGATTAGTCACATGCATGTTGTGTTTAGTAGTAGATGAATAATATTAAAAAAATTGCATTTTTGTGAATTGTATGATGGTTGAGTGAATAAAAGTTGCGAACACTAAGGGGAGCACCCAGCAATTTGTTTTCTGAAAAAAAAAAGGGGGGGTGGACGCGCGCGCACCATGTACACGCACGCGTCCCTGTGTGGATGCACCACGAGCCACACTCCCGAGAGTTGGGCCTCCCTTGGGCAAACATTATGCCTTGAGCCCAACACGATCCACGCGGACGCGCACAACGTGCGTGCGCGCCGTTTATGAGAACATAGAAGTTCGCGCGGACGCGCACCTGCCGCGTTCGCGCCAATTGGCTGCTGCAAATGATTGAGCCAAACCCCAGAGAGTTGAGCCATTTCTGGGCTAGCTTTAAGCCCCAGGCCCAACTCGATCTGTGCGAGCGCACGCATCGCGCTAGCGCGCAATATCACAATTCGTCCATGTACGCGGACGCGCACTTACCGCGCGCGCGTTCTTGCGTGCTGCCACCAATCTAGGCCACGGACCAGAGAGTTGGGCGTGCTTCAAGCCCATTCTAAGCCTCAGGCCCAATCTAATGTACGCGTGCGCGCACCGTACGCGCACGCGCCCTTGCCTATTCTGACATCCCATGCTAGAGCGCACCGCACGCTCACGCGTGGATCTCCATTCTTCTCAATGCACGCGGACGCGTACATGCCGCGTGCGCGCAGGTCTGGTGGCGCAACTTCCAGCCCAGTCTCCAGAGAGTTAGGCCTGAGTTGGGCCAACTCTAAGCCCCTAGCCCAACTCCATGCACGCGTGCACGCAATGTACGCGCACGCGTCCTTTCCCATTCTGCTCATCCACGCTTAAGCGCGTTGTAAGCGCACGCGTAGGTTCCAAGTTTCTTCAATGGACGCGGACGCGCAAGGTGCGCGTGCGCGCCGATTCAAAAATAGGGATAACCCTAATGCGCGACGCACGCTGCGCAGTCGCGCACTTCTCCTTCCCCTACCTCCATTTTCCTCTTCTTCATCTTCTCTCCCACAACCGCCGTCACAGCAGCAGCACCGGCCACCACCTCCGGCCAACTCATACACTCTCTCAACCAACACCACTCATTCTCTCTTTCCTCCACTCGCCTCTCTCCTCCTCCCTTCGGCCACACCCCCGCGCCACCATCTCCGCCGCCACGCCATCCTCACCGCCGGCGACTATCCCTTCCTCCCTCCGCACCAACCAATCTTTCTGTCCCTCCTCCTCTCCCAGCCAGCTTCCTCTCCTTAGTTTTTCCTCATTCTTCCGATCATCACCGCCGCCACTCATCTTTCCAGCCACCGTCCACGGTGGCGCAGCTCCTGGCCCTATTGCCCCCTATTTTCCATTCCATTATTAGTTCCCCTGCTCCCAGGTTCCTGCTCCATTTCTGTTTGTTTTTCTATTTTTCCTTTTAATTGTTCATTCATGTTAGTTATTGTAATTGCATGTTAGTTAGTTTAAATTCGAATTTTGTATGTTAGGTTAGATAGATATAATTGCTGTTAGGTAGCTAGGGCTGGATAGAGGATTCTAGGCCTGATAATTGCTCCGTATGTGCATATCTGCTGCTTGCTTCCTTGGGTACGGTATGTTGGTTTTGGGTTGATATCTCATGCGATATGTGTTGCCAAATAATATCTGTTTGCTGCTGTGCGTAATTGATGTTGTTTTCTATGCTATTTGTGCTAAGTTGCTATCCGGGAACGTCCAATTTTAAGCCGGAATGCTGCCCGATTTTCGAGGAAATTAGTTTCATTTTGGTCTTTATTTCAATTTTGGGCAAATTTCCGTTTCCTTCTTGACTCCCCGGATTTGCACAATCATTGTGAACATGAACCACAACTTCTCGTTTAATTGAGCCTATATATCATCATATCACTAACTTACTTTTCTTACTCACTAATTCCTTTCACCATCTAACTTCCACTCACCTTTAACTCTCTTTAACAATTCTTTCAATTATATGATGATATTATTGCCTTTTGAATATGAGTTGTTGACTTTAATGAAGCTTGCATTTTTTTGGTTTACTTGTTCACTTTTGCATATTCATTGCAACATCATGATTGTTCTTTGATAATTGTATCCTGAACATGCCTTCTTTGTTAAATGCTAAATGTTTTATATATTCTATCATATTTTTCAGGATGTCGGATAAGGGCAAAGCCATAGCCACTGCCTCCAAGAAAAGAAAACTCTCTACACCTTCTATCCCTTCTATCTACAAGCATTATGCTAAGAATCCATTGAATGATGAGGAAAAAGAAAATCAGCAGTTTCCTTCTACCAATCCAGACAAATTCCCCAATCTCTACTGTGAGCTCCGGTTTTCTAGATATCGAACTACAAAGCTGAACATTGAGAAGAAGTTGCTCCTACCTAATGATGTAAGACGGTCCATTACCGGTCGGATCCTTAAGTTAGGCGTTGACTTTGTTGACCGGGACTTGGGGGATATAAATATATCTTGGGTGAAGGAATTCTACTGCAACTTCTTCCGTCCGACCTTAGATTCGGTTCAGGTGCGGGGTAGAGAGATTATGATCACCGAGTCTGCCATTGAGGAGGCATTACATTGCCGACACATTCCGGATGACCTGTGTGCCCATCAGCAGGCAGAGATTGCCATCCATACCATGACCTTTGACTATGAGGCGCTTAGGCGCGTGATTGGGATACCGGATGCTACATGGGTTATGGATGCGGGCAACACCAAGCCTAAAGGGATGCTATTCACTCACTTGACCAGAGAGGCCAGGACTTGGCAGATGATCTTCGCCCACTACGTCCTGCCTACCACCCACTTTTCTGAGGTCCCTATGGAGATATTACTCTTGATTGGCTGTGTCATGGAGGGGAAGGAAGTTTATTTTCCCCGATTGATCCGACAGAGCATGTGGCGAGCCCATATTCGTGGCCTCCTGCCTTTCCCTGTCCTGATTACCAGCATGGCATCACTGGCAGATGTTCCTAGCCACGATGATGATATGATACCACCGCCACCAGAGGACGGTGCCAAGGAGATCACTATTCCTTGGGGCACTTGGGTGACAGAGAGACCACCTGCTAGACGCCACTCTAGGGCTAGAGCTGTCATGGGGACACCTTCACCTTCAGCCCCTACAGCTGCCCCATCATCCTCTACAGCCGCAGCTCCCTCATCATCTACAGACCCACCAGCAGCATCTGAGCCTACCTATCTCCTGGTCCTGCGTCTTTTCCGGTTCTTGGAGCGAGAGCGACGCCATGTCAGACGTCGTTTAGATCGGATGGACCAGGCACTTATTTCTTTGGGTGCTGAGCTACCTCCGCTTCCCGATTCTCCAGCCTCCGATGAGCAGGATCATCAGGAGGAGGATGCGGAGGCACCAGTTCAGCAGGATGCCCATGACACTACAGAGCCATCACAGCCTCATGAGGAGCTGGTCCCACAGCCAGAGCCAGAGCCTATCGTTGTACCTCCCACTGGTCCTCCGATTTAGCATCCAGGACGATGCTTGGTTTTAAGTGTGGGGAGGGCACCGTAGCATTATTTGGGAACCGGTGAACTTTTCGGCCTAGTTATCTTATTTTGCACATCTTTGTATATATTTTGATGCATTTCTAGTCTGCTTTGGATACTTTTATTGCTTATTTTGGACTTTAGATATTTTGATGCTTTTGGATATTTTTAGATGTTTTGGATGATAGATTCCGTACTTTTAGTTGGATTTTTCTTTATACATTTTGTTTATCTTTGTTTTTAGTTTGTAGTTGTGATTAGAAATCATACTTTGGATTGCAAATACTTAGTCACCCTTTTTACATAAGAAATTGGTTTTAAGTGAAAAAGAAAAGGGTGAACTAAGAAAATTTTTGAACTTTTCAATCACAACAATGCTTAGTCAAACATTGAGAGTTTTCAAGAAGTTTAAATATAGGGCATTAACCCAATTGATTGAAAGAGAATTTTTGAAACTTGCTTGAATTTCATACCTTGTGAAGCATGTATTGAACTGAGAACACAAGCTTGTGAGATTTGAGCCTATTGATGTGGTTACATTTTATAACCATTTATTTTCCATTCTTGTGTGAAATTGTTCTCCTTTTATGATTGTGACCCTTGATTTGCTTGATTCTATATATCCATTTATTTCTTGTATCCATGCATTTATATGATTGAGGCCATTATTTCATTAGCCACTTACCCAAATAGCCAACCTTTTACTCTCCATTGTTAGCTAATTTTGAGCCTATGCTTAACCAACTCATTCTCAATTTAGCTCATTACAAGCCCAAGGCGGAAAACCAATGAAAAGTCCTTGTTGGGATCTTTGATTAGCCTAGGCTACTGAGAGTGTTTATTATTCAAGTTGGTGAGGCTTGGGAACATTGGATGGGATAAAAAGGGTAGTACACTTTCATGTTTAGAAATTGGGTACATACTCATGTATTGATTAAATGTATAGACCTTATGCATTGATGTTCTTGTGTATAGTTTGAAAGAGAAAAGAAAAAAATGAAAGAAAAAAAAAAGAGAAATAAAAGTGAAAAAGAAAAGAAAAGAAAAGAATGTATATAGAAAAAGAAAGAAAGAAAGAAGAGCAATAAAGGGGACAAAATGCCCCAAAGTAAAGCTCAATAAGAATCAATGCATAAGAGTAGTGAAATAAAAAGAAAATGCATGAGTATGTGAAAAAGTGAAGAATGGGTAGTTAGATTAGTATTTAATCGTATAGGTCATTATATAGGTTAGTGGGAAAGTCTATGCTAATCAAAGATTCAAATTCTAGCCCACTTAACCATAAATGATCCTACCTAGACCCTAACCCCATTACAACCTAAATGAAAGACCTCATGATGAATGTATGCATGCATTGAATAAGTGTTGATTGTTAGAAGAAAATCAAATTTTGGAAAACATGATTAGAAGAGAATTGAGTGAATTAACCCTTAAACACTTGAGTGAATAGAGCGGATGCACATCCGGTGAGGGTTCAAAAGTTCAATTACATGTATTCACCTCTATTGTCTATATTCTTCCAAGTTTGAACTCTTTATGACAATTCAATACAATTGTGGTTTGGACTTAGTTCCTATATGCCTAGCTCTTGTGCTTATGCATGTCTCTTGGGAATTGATTTGTTTGAACTAAGCATTTCCAATTGTTTTAGATAGTTGCCCTTAGATAGGATTCACATAGTTTAGTTGCATCCAAATAAATGTCGTAACCCTTAGTTCCTTCCTATTTTAGCATGAGGACATGCTAAGGCTTAAGTGTGGGGAGGTTGACAAACCCCAATTTGACGGTCTGTTTTGTATTGAATTTAGAGTATTTTGATAACCTTTTGTCACATATAGCCTAGGAATTAGCATGGTTTTGTTATCTCTCCCTTATTTGTGCTTAAGTGTAAAAACATGCTTTTTAAGCCTTATTTTGATGAATTCTAGTTCCTCTTTGATTTCAAAAGATGCCTTGATGTGTTTGCTAGTAATTCCAGGATTGAAATAGGCTAGGCATGGATCAAAGAAAGCAAGGAAGGAAGCATGCAAATGGAGAGAAGCATAAAAAGTCAAAGAAGCAAAGTCAGTCAAGCACGCGTACGCGCACAAGGCGCTCGCGCGCACATTGCGGAATCGGCCAAGGACGCGCACGCGTACCGTGCGCGCACGCGTCGATGATCGCACATGACTTCATTAAGGCAACACGTGCCTGGCGATTTTGGAAGGTTTCAACAACCAACTTTGGCGCCAAAATGCATAGAAGAGCCAAGGATTGAAGGGGATTGATACACATTCACATCCATAGACTAATTTTAGATCATTAGATAGTTTAGTTTAGTTAGAAGATTAGTTTTAGAGTTTTAGAGAGAGAAGTTCTCTCTTCTCTCTAGAATTAGGATTAGGTTTGGTTCTTAGATCTAGATTTTAATCTTTGCTTTCTTCTACTTTTACATTTCAATTCTTTGTTGTTAGATTCATCTTCTTCTACTCTTTTATTGTAATTTCCTTTATGTTGTTCTTGTGTTTTGTTGTAGATCTACTTTTGTTTCTCCCATTTTCTTTCAATTCAATAAGAGGTAATTCATAATAATTGTTCTTCTTTGCTTTTCTATTGTTGATCTCTTGCCTTTGTAGTTAGATCTCTCTTTAATTCTTGCAATTTATGTTGTTTACTTTTATTGCCTTTTATGTGTTTGATGAAATGTCTCTTATAGCTATTGGTTAGATTTTGTTTCTCTTGGCCTAGGTAGAGTAATTAGTGACTCTTGAGTTATCTAATTCCTTTGTTGATCGATAATTAGAAGTTGCTAATTGATTTGAATGCCTCTAAAGCTAGTCATTCCTTTGGGAGTTGATTAGGACTTGAGAAATCAAATTGATTCATCTACTTGACTTTCCTCCATGGTTAGAGGTTAACTAAGTGGGAGTAATGAACAATTATCATCACAATTGAGAAAGGTAACTAGGATAGGATTTCTAGTTCTCACATCTTGCCAAGGGCTTTGTTAGTTGTTAGTTTATTTTCATTACCATTTACTTTTCATGCTTCCTATCCAAAACCCCAAAATAATTCTCAACCAATAACAAGACACTTTATTGTAATTCTTAGGGAGAACGACCCGAGGTTTCAATACTTCGGTTTATAAATTTAGGGGTTTGTTACGTGTGACAAACAATCTTTTGTATGAAAGGATTATTGTTTGGTTTAGAAACTATACTTTACAACGAGATTTCATTAGTGAAATTCTAAACCGTCAAAAATCCAATCGTCACTACCACCAAAACTCAAGGACCCTTGAAGCTTCTTTCTGTCATGTACTATTGGCAGCATGCACATTGACACGGCCTTGTGTGACTTAGGCTCAAGCATCAATTTGATGCCCCTCTGACGAACGGATTTTCTATCGGTAAAGAAATATAAAAATATGATCGCGTTGTAAGTATAGCTTCTAAACCAACAGAAAATCCTTTCGTACAAACGTTTGGTTGTCACAAGTAACAAATCCCTTTTGAATTGATAACCGAAGTATTTAAACCTCGGGTCGTCTTCTCAAGGAATTGCAGGGAAGTATGATTTATTATTGGTTATGCAAAGGTATATTTTGGGGTTTTGAAAAGGTTTTAAATAAGAGAAATAAATTGTAGGAATTAATAAATCAATAACTAAGAAAAACTCTTGGCAAGGTATGAAAACTGGAAGTCCTATCCTAGTTATCCTTATCAATGGTGATGAGAATTATACTTTTGCTCCCACTAAGTCAACCTCTAGCTATGAAGGTCAGTTAAGTGGACAAATTAATTTAATACCTAAAGTCCTAGTCAACTCCTTAAGGAAAGACTAGAGTTATAGGAATCTAAATTAATTAGCAAGAATAATAATTATCAATCACGATGAGTTTGACAACTCAAGAGTTACCAATTAATCAACCAAAGCCAATAGTAAATAATCTAAATTATAAATAAGGAAAAGCAATCATAAGTCTGAAAATACCTCGAATTGTATTAGTTAAGAAAATCCTAACATGAAAAGTTCATAAGCCAATTTGGCAAACTAAAATAAAATAATAGAATGAATAAAAGTAGAAGACAAATTGAAGTAAAGGAACATTGAACCTGTGATGAAGAAGAAATAAATCTTAATCCTAATAGAAATCCTAATCCTAAATCCTAAGAGAGATGAGAGAGCCTCTCTCTCTAAAAACTACATCTAAATTATAAAAAGTGTGACTTATGAATGTGATGTCTATGAATGGAAGTATTCCCCCACTTTATAGCCTCAGATCTGTGTTTTCTAGGCCGAGAACTGGGTCAAAAATAGCCCAGAATTCGCTGGTTATAAAATCTACCCCGCTGGTTTTTCGTCACTACGATGCGTCCGCGTGGAGCATGCGTTCGCGTCACCTATCTGTATGGACACTATAACAAATTATATATCAAATCGATGCTCCGGATGTTAGCTTTCCAACGCAACTAAAACCGCTTCATTTGGATCTCTGTAGCTCAAGTTATGACCGTTTGAATGCAGAAAGGTCAGGCTGACAGCTTTGGCAATTTCTTCAACTTCTTGTATTCCTTCCACTTTTGCATGCTTCCTTTCCATCCTCGAATAATAATAAGAGAAGATTAAACATATCAAAATTAAGACCAAAGAAGCATGTTTTCAATCATAGCACAGAATCAGGAAGGAAAATATAAAACATGCATATCATATGAATAAGTGGGTAAAGGATTGATAAAAACCACTCAATTGAGCACAAGATAAACCATAAAATAGTGGTTTATCAACCACCCCACACTTAAACATTAGCATGTCCTCAGGTTAAGCTCAAGAGAAGCTATAAAGAAGTGAAGAGGAATGATAGAGAGTATGCAATGCAACCTATCTATATGAATGCAATCACATGCAAAATGTTTCTACCTACTTGGTTAAAAGTAAATAAGTTCTCCAAGACAAATATGAATCAAATTCCACTAATTCAAATTACACAATAAAAAGTAAGTAAACTTGTAAGAAGATAGCTCATGAAAGTGGAAAACATACAATCAAGCATTGAACCCTCACTGGTAGTGTATATGCACTCTAATCTCTCTAGTGTATAGGGTAATTCACTCTACTCTTCTCTAATAATGCTTTCTAAACTTTGTTCTTCATCCAACCAATCAATAAATATTTAATGTACCAATACAAACATCATGAGGTCTTTTCAGGGTTGTAATGGGGCTGAGGTAAAGGTAAGGATGTATATATAAGGCTAAGTGAGCTAACAAAGTGAATCCTTGATTAGTCTAAGATCTCACCTAATATACACACTTTATATAATTTCAAAGTTCTTTACCTAGCTACCCAAATTTTCCCACTTTTGTATTATATGCTCATGTATCAAATTTATTTTTGAATTTTGTCCCATGTGCATTGATTCTTTTTATTTTGCATTTGGGGTAATATTTTTTTTTGTATCCCCTTATTTAATTACTTAATAATTTTTTTTATCAATGCACATGGTAATTTAATTATTTTGATTTTACATGAGCATGCTTCCCAAATTTTGGAATAACTTATTCAATTTAATTCCCTACTTTTTCTATCATCCCATGTAATTCCCCACACTTAAATTATACACAATATCTATCTTAAGCTAACCAAGGATTCAACTTGGGATTTTTATTTTGTTTTTCTGCTTAAGGCTAGTAATGTGGTTATAAAACAGAAGGGGATTAAAAAGCTCAAAGTGGCTAACAAGGGTGACATAAAAGGGTAGGCTTATTTGTGATAAGTGAGTGAAAACAAGTAATGGCCTCAACCATATGCAAACATGTAAATACACTAAATAATAGACATATAGAATGGAACAAAGTAAAGATTGCAATCATAGAGAAGAAAACACAGAAGAATAAAATTCATGGTTTAAATAGTGTAACCATGTAAATAAGCTCAAAATCTTACGGGTTGTGCGTTCTTAGCTTCAAAAACCATGTTCCAATTACAACTTCAAACAAATTTAACATACAAATATTTGATTTAAATTAGTGAAATTTTTCAAAAATAGGATCTTAAAAGAAACTTATTATTTTTCAACCAAGTAGTACTTAAATGCAAACAATCAACTACACATGCAATCTATTATGCAATGCAACAATGAACTAATAAAGAAAATAAGAGATTGGTGTTAAAAAGAAGGTAACTAACCCCTGGAAGTCGGTATCGACCTCTCCACACTTAAAGATTGCACCGTCCTCGGTGCATGCTAAGATGTGCAAGTGGATGGGGGTTGTGGTTCCTCAGCTGGTGCTCTTTTTGTTCCTTTTCTTGCCGGTGGTTTGGGAGTAGCTTTTTTTTTACCCTTTCTTGGTGGCCATCCTAAAAAGGGAAAAAGAAAGTAACTTTTAAAGCTAAGGGTTAGAGCAAGGAAGAGAACAGAAAATGTGGTAATCAATGCACAGTAAAGAAGAATGACGTTAACACATGGTCATGACTACATGTGAAAAGTCATCAATGGAAATATAGCAAGTGCATGTGATGACAGTTAAATGCAAGGTATTTATTGGCATGCCGACAAAGGCATGAGTAGCATAGATCAAGCATTCAATGTCCAAGTTAGATTATCAAACCTTTCAAACTAACAATATGTTTGTATGGACAATTATAAATAATTAATAAAATATAAAAAGAGTTTTGTAAAAAACAGGCATGAAAGTAGGATAATAGAAAAGTAGTGTGTGATGCCATACGGGCTTTTTCACAAACACTTAGCATGCATGGTAAATAAGGTATTGAAAGTATTAAATTGAACATGCAAGTAACCCTATAAAAAGTGATATATAATTGTCAAAATAATTCCTTAATAATTCACAAGCAAAATATGAAAAATAATGATCCAAATAAATTTCCAATACCAATTAAAAGAAAAAGAAAGAAAAAAGAAGGGAGGGAAGAAAGAAATAAGAAGGGAAAGAAAAGATTTAGATTTGGGGAAGAAAAGATAAGATATTTGGTTGATTTGGATAAGCTGTGCGGCGCAGGCGATGCGAGCACGTGGGGCACGCGAGCGCGTGGATAGCGCTTCGATGAAGTGACGCAAACGTGTGGGTCACGCATTCGCGTGAAGTGATTCGTGCCTTCAGCGCGAGTGCAGCCTCGCAGCCGCGCAACTCTCTGGTTGAAACTCATTTTGCCAAATTTTAGGGTGACGCGGTCGCGTGTGTGACGCGATCGCGTGGATGGCCTATTTTGAAGAACGACGCGGACGCGTAGGGCACGCATTCGCGTGGTAGGGCTTGTGCTTCTGGCACAAGTCCAGCCCTATTCCAGCTCAACTTTCGGCCAAATACCCTTTATACGTCGATTTTGAGGCACGCGTTCGCGTGGGTGTCGCGGACGCATCAGCGACGCGGTCACGTGGACCAATTTGTGCCAAAGGCACGCCTCCAGCCGCGCTTTCGCGTGACTCTCTGTTCAATTTTGCTTTCTTCCCAACGCTCCGATGATGCGGACGCGTCGGCGACGCAGTCGCATATCGTGCGATTTTTTTTTGATGCAGTATGCAGAATGCAATGAATGTTATGCAAAATTCTAGGTTCAATCAAAGCTCAAAAACAGACTAAAATTTAAATTGAAAAAGGAACGATCATACCATGCTGGGTTGTCTCCCACCTAGCACTTTTAGTTAAAGTCCTTAAGTTGGACATTCTGGTGAGCTCCTTGTTATGGTGGCTTGTGCTTGTATTCATCCAAGAATCTCCACCAGTGTTTGAAATTCTCACAGCCTCCGGGATCCCAAACTAGGCATAGAAAGCCTTCAAGCAAACTAAAGCAAGTGATAAGGCCCCAAGAGTATTGATTTCTAGATTGAATTCCTGGGTCCCAAACCTTGCTTTTGCACCCGTCTTCTTGTTGATCATCATGATTCCATCCGGGTGGCAGGCAATCTGAATTCTCACTAAAGCGGCTAAACAACTTCCTAGACCCATTCAGTTGAGCTTTACACCAACCTTTGCGTTTAAACTTGAAGCTTCCAACAATAATGAACCTTGTAAGACAATTCTTACCACCAACCATCTTCCTCTTACTCTTAATGCCACAAAGAGCTCTAAGTTGACCATCCGTCTCCAGTAGCCCATATTCAAGTGGAATTAGAAAGCTAAGGGATATGAATTTTACCCACTTGAATGTTGTGAATGATGATGGCAACTTAGGGGGAGGGGTTTCTAATGAACTTGCAAGCTCCATTCCTTTGTGTTCTTCTTTGACAACTACCACGTCTTTGCAAGCTTCTTCAATATCAACCTCTTCCTCTTGGTAGCTTTCTTCCAATTCAATTTCTTCTTCCTTGTTCACCAAGGGCATGGGAGGTTGTGCTTCTTCTTCTTTAATCTCCATGTCAAGTCCAATGGGAGAGGATTCAAATGTAGATAAGAATTTATTAATGATTGAATCCATCTCTTGATCAACATCAAATTCAAACTCCTTAGAAGGGGGCTTTGTGACTTGAGTTTCCTATGGAGGTTCCGCATCTCCTAAGTCTTCAACCACTTCTTCCTCTTCAATGGCAGGCGTAGCTTCTTCCAATTGTTCAAATACAAAGTTATGCTTCTCACTGTCCACTGGAGTTTCAAACTTCTCCTTCACGCCACGTTCTTCAATAGATTCTCCACATGAAGCCATGGGGGTTCCTGGAATGTCCGAATGTGGGGAAGGTAATCGAATTATCGTTTGATCCAGTTGGCGAAGGGTTGCATGAAGTTTTTCCACTGTTTTCTTGAGACAATCCCTTGATTCTTGTTGCGCTCATAAGGTGAATATTGAGGTGGTGGTTCTTGGGAGTAATTGGGTTGGAATTGGGATGGTTTTATATATGGTTCATATGGCTCATAAGGTGGTTGGTATGGTGGTTGAGGGTTAGAATTATATGAGGTTGTTTGGTAGTAAGAGGCTTGTGAGTATGGTGGTCCAAAGTCATGTTGAGGAGGGGGTTCATAGGCATATGGTGGTGGTTGTTGATAATCAAAAGAGTGCTCACCATAGCCATTGCCTTGATATGCATCACAGAATGGTTGTTGATAGTCAATTGGAGGTGGTTGTTGCCATGAGGGTTGATCAAATCCTTGTGCCTCCTCTCATCTTTGATTCTTCCAACCTTGATGCCCGTTCTCATTATAGTTCTCATTCCTAACAACAACATTGGAATCAAACTTGAAGCCAGAGGGATGAGAGTTCATAGTAGTAGGAGAAAATAAAAACAAAAACTAACAAAAAGAAAATATTTAAAAAAAAGATATGATTTTTGAAAAAAAAAGATAAGATAAGATTTTGAAAAAGATTTGAATTTTGAAAATTAAGATAAGATAAGATAAAAATTTTAAAATAAAAATCTGAATTTTTTTTTTGAAAAATATTTACAATAACCAATAATAAGGCATACGTTTGCAATTCCCTGGCAACGGCGCCATTTTGATGAACGGATTTCCTATCGGTAAAGAAATATAAAAATATGATTGCGTTGTAAGTATAGCTTCAAAACCAACAGAAAATCCTTTTGTACAAACGTTTGGTTGTCACAAGTAACAAACCCCTTTGGAATTGATAACCGAAGTATTTAAACCTCGGGTCATCTTCTCAAGGAATCGTAGGGAAGTATGATTTATTATTGGTTATGCAAAGGTATATTTTGGGGTTTTGAAAAGGTTTTAAATAAGAGAAATAAATTGTAGGAATTAATAAATTAATAACTAAGAAAAACTCTTGGCAAGGTATGAAAACTGGAAGTCCTATCCTAGTTATCCTTATCAATGGTGATGAGAATTATACTTTTGCTCTCACTAAGTGAACCTCTAACTATGAAGGTCAGTTAAGTGGACAAATTAATTTAATACCTAAAGTCCTAGTCAACTCCTTAAGGAAAGACTAGAGTTATATGAATCTAAATTAATCAGCAAGAATAACAATTATCAATCGCGATAAGTCTGACAACTCAAGAGTTACCAATTAATCAACCAAAGCCAATAGTAAATAATCTAAATTATAAATAAGGAAAAGCAATCATAAGTTTGAAAATACCACAAACTGTATTAGTTAAGAAAATCCTAACATGAAAAGTTCATAAGCCAATTTGGCAAACTAAAATAAAATAATAGAATGAATAAAAGTAGAAGAGAAATTGAAGTAAAGGAACATTGAACCCGTGATGAAGAAGAAATAAATCCTAATCCTAATAGAAATCCTAATCCTAAATCCTAAGAGAGAGGAGAGAGCCTCTCTCTCTCTAAAAACTACATCTAAATTATAAAAAGTGTGACTTATGAATGTGTTGTCTATGAATGGATGCATTCCCCCGCTTTATAGCCTCTGATCTGTGTTTTCTGGGCCGAGAACTGGGTCAAAAACAGCCCAGAATTCGCTGGTTATAAAATCTGCCACGTTGGTTTTTCGTCACTACGACGGGTCCGCGTGGAGCACGTGTTCGCGTCACCTGTCTGTATGGCTACTATAGCAAATTAAATATCAAATCGATGCCCGGGACGTCAGCTTTCCAACGCAACTAGAACCGCCTCATTTGAATCTCTGTAGCTCAAGTTATGACCGTTTGAATGCAAAGAGGTCAGGCTGACAGATTTGGCAATTTCTTCAACTTCTTGTATTTCTTCCACTTTTGCATGCTTCTTTTCCATCCTCTAAGCCATTCTTGCCCTGTAATCTCTGAAAACACTTAACACACATATCAAGGCATTGAATGGTAATAAGAAAAGATTAAACATATCAAAATTAAGACCAAAGAAGCATGTTTTCAATCATAACACAGAATCAGGAAGGAAAATGTAAAACATGCAAATCATATGAATAAGTGGGTAAAGATTTGATAAAAACCACTCAATTGAGCACAAGATAAACCATAAAATAGTGGTTTATCACCCTCTCCATGATGAGAAGACTATCCATTGAAGAGGTGAAGCCTACAAGAATGTCCTTACAACTAGCTGACAAGTCACTTATCATACCCTCTGGGGTTGTAGAGAACTTGTTGGTAAAAGTTAGGAAATACATCTTCCCTACTGACTGATGCCAGGGCATTTTGGCCAGTTTTACTGACCTTTTCTTTACTGTTTTTAAGGTAGTTTTATGCATTTTCTTAGGAAATAAGCTAGTTTTGGGTAGATATTCACTTACATCTTGATTCAAGCAAACATTGTGAATTTTGAATGATTTCATGAGAATTATGCATAAATTGAATGATAAATTGGATGATGCATGATCCCATGATTAAGAGCAAGACTTTGATGCACTTTGTTTGATTGATTTCAGGCCAAAAGAAGAAGAGAAGAGCCACGTTAGTGGCTACGTTAGTTACACTAACGTGGGCACTAACGTGGAAGGAAGGAAAGCCACAACGTTAGTGAGAAAAGTTAGTGGCATTAACTTTGAAGAAAGGAAATGGAGCCAACATTAGTGACACTTAACATTATCACTAACGTTGGACCAAGCTCATGAGTGGCCACGTTAGAGTCCACGTTAACCTAGTTAACGTGGCCTCTAACGTTAAGAAGGAAGGGGGGAAGCCAACGTTAGTGACACTCAACATTGTCACTAACGTTGGCCAAAGCACATTAAGCCACGTTAACTCCCATGTTAACCTAGTTAACGTGGAAACTAACGTGAAGGAATAAAGTGGTCGACAACGTTAGTGACACCCAACATTGTCACTAACGTTGGAAGCAACCACACAACCCCCCAAGGAGCCACGTTAACTTCCACGTTAACTTAGTTAACGTGGAGGCTAACGTGTGAAAAAAGAAGGTGCTCGCCAACGTTAGTGACACCCAACATTGTCACTAACGTTGGAAGGAGCCACACATGCAACCATGAGCCACGTTAACTCCCACGTTAACTGGAAGTTAACGTGGTACCTGACAGCCTGACCATGCCTTCTTCAAACATGCATAACTTGAGCCACAAAGCTCCAAATGAGGTGATTCCAGTGGCATTGGAAAGTAGGATTCAGCGCTTTCCAAGCATATATGGCACTACATGGTTGACACTAAAGTTGAGGGAGAAAACCTGCCCCGAAAGTGCAATGATGAACATGGTATCAACCTGTATTAAGGCCTACTGACCTCTTCACCTTCCAAGAAGTATAACTCGAGTTGTAGAGCTCTAAATGATGCGCTTCTAAAGGCATTGGAAAGTAGACATCCAGGGCTTTCCAACAATATATAATAGTATGGGGTGGACACTAAGTTTGAGCTTCAAAAACGGGAAATCGCTGGCGTTATTGAGACTCAACATTTTCAGTAACGTTGGCATATATGCCAGCGACCATGTCCACTTCAAAGGAGCATAACGTGAGCTATAGAGGTCCAATTGAGGTGATTCCGGTTGCGTTAGAAAGCTGACATTCAGAGCTTTCCAACGATGTATAATACTTTATAGTGGTCATGAAATTGGAGCACAAAGAGGAGGCATCTTTTAAGCCCTAAAAACACCAACTGGGCAGCAAGTGCAACGTTAGCCACAATAACTTTAGCACTAACGTCACACTTGTAGCGTTAGAGTGGCTAACTTTAGCACTAACTTTAGCACCTGGACCTCAACTTGACTCACTTCTCTCTCAAGTCCACTTCAAAGCCCAAGCAAGCAAGCCCACAATTATCAACCAATCAAGACCACAAGAAGCATCTAGAATAGGAATTTTCATTTAATTGTAATTTGCTTTTAATTTCATTTTGTAATTTAGGAGAGCCTATATAAAGGCCTTAGTCTTTACATTGAAGGCATCCTGGAATGGAGGGGTCTTCGGACTCCCTCCCCTCACACACTTTTCTTTCTTTTCTTGTACTTTTCATTTTATGAATTTTGAAGTTTCAATTTCAGTTTTAATCTTCATCTCTACTTTTATGCACTTTCTTTCTTTTCTATTTTGTTAGAGCAATGACCAACTAACTCTTTTCATTGGGTTAGAGAGCTCTATTGTGATTTAATGGATTAAGTGTAGTTCTTCTTCTTCTTCTTCTTTCGTTTCTCTTGATTTTACTAGAGAGCTTTCGATCTTCATCCAATTGGGTAGTTATCTTGGAAAAGAAACTATTCATACTTGGATCTCTTCTGAACCTTGAAAGAAGAATGAAGAGATCATGCTAGAAATGCTTTCTCATGCTAGACCAAATTGGGTTTGGATGGATATGTGACTATAATCCTCTCAACACTTGATTTGGGAAATACATGTGGTATAATCAGTGACCATACTTCATCTCTTCTCATGAGCAATTGACCAAGGAATTGGCTATTGATCAAGATTTGAGAGATTAAATTACAAGAAATTGTAATTCAATCACTTAAGATTGCCAAGGAGATCAATGAGTGCATTGATTGAGGAAGAGATGAGAATGAACTTGATCCGGAGGATTGCAATATCTCTCGATCCCAACGTTCATTTTATTTTTAGTTCTTACATTTACTTTTCTTGCCATTTTTCTTTTTTGCACTTTATTGCTTTCTTTACTTTTCTGTCAATTTACAATTCCTGCTGCTCCTCATCCGAATCTGAATCGTCTAACTAGGATAATCAATTAACCATTGATTGCTTAATCCGTTAATCTCTGTGGGATTCGACCTCACTCTTTTGTGAGTTATTACTTGACGACAAATTCGGTACACTTGCCGAAGGGAGATTTGTTGCGAGACAAGTTTTACCCCGATCAAGTTTATGGCGCCGTTGCCGGGAATTAATTGTGATTAACAAACTACCAGTTGGTTGATTACCTAGATTAGACATTTTCTTTTATTTTGCTTTATTCATGTAATTGCTTTAGTTCTTTATTTTCAATGCTCTCTAACTGTTTGTGTTAATGCCTCAGCAAGAAGCCCCTATTCGTGACAGCTTTGGCTCTTGGTGATTTTGTTATTAATACAACAGTTCTTTACTCAGCTTCTTTCCAAATAAAATTGACATATGATCACATTCTAAGTTTGGTGTTGCCCTGCAACAATCTATTTTCAATCTTTCTGGATACTTGCATCCATTCTAAGAGAAAGTGTCACACTAAGTTTGGTGTGCCACTTATTTTTCTATGCAATGTATCCAGCAACACCACTTGTTTGTATAATCATAATGCCTTTGCTTCTTAGGCTTGCAGTGTTATCCTTAATTTTTGCTTGCTTAACCACATACATCACTTACATTTCAGTATGTAAGACGTTCATGACCCATCATAGACCCCACCACCACTGTTTTATTTGCTGCTTGAAGACAAGCAATTAGTCTAAATTGGTGTGGGAAGGGAAAAAAGTAGGAGAAGAAGGGCAACAACAATAAAGATGAACTACAAGGTGGTAAAGTTTCTTTTTCCTCTTACTTATTTCCAGTACATTCAATTGCATGATTGTCTTCTAAGTTCTTTGTATGTATGTGTGCTTGTTCCTTGTAAATAAGCATGTCAATTCTGTCTTTTAAACTTTTTATTGACTAAGGCTGTGTTTTCTAGTCTGAATGTCATTATTGCATCCTTACTTTGCTTACTTGTATGCTTGTCCCTTTTGAATCAAATGAAAGGAGAATGAGTGTTTTTAAAAGACCAGAGTAGAGTTCATACTATGGAATGAGTTCATGAGTTTGTGGTGTGGTCATAAGTTAGCTAAGTTGGTTCAACCACAAGGGTGGGAAGACAACTATCTGTCATGAATACTATGCTTGAGACACACCCCATGAGACTAGCTAAATAAGAAGATCCTAATAAGAAAGAGGGAAAGAACAATGAAAGTGAAAAAAAAATAAAAGAAAAATAGTAAGCAATAAGGCTAGGCACCAATGGTTTTAATCTTGAGGCAAGTGTCTGTGGTGCTCTTGTGTGAGGGATCTACTTGGATGAATAAGCTCTTAGGGGTGCCATATCACTTGGTAACTTGGGTTAACTAACTCGGGATTATTAGCTGAAAGTCCACTATCAAGAGTAACCTTCAGTACAGAGCATTTAGTAACCCAAAGAGGTGCTGGACACCAAGGTCTCAAGAAAAGAAAATAAATAAACTATATGCCTGTGGTGTGTATGTATGGGGGAGAGACTTGAGCAAGTAAGTCCTTAGGGGTGCTTCAACACCTAGCACCTTGAACCAACTGGTTCGGGAGTGTTGGCTGAAAGCTTATTTTAAAGAGTTGCCCCCTTACAGAGCACTTAGCTTAAGAACAAAAATAAGCCCTGAAATGACAACAAAAGGATCAATGAATAGAAGTCTCATGGGATGCAATCACAGTAAGTATTCGAGGACATGATAAAGGTCTGAAAGCCAGGAATGAACCTAAGTTGCTATGCATGAAACCACCATAAAACCAGGGACATGACTTCCACAAGAATGACTCATTTCTCTTGGCATTCCATTCATCATTCTCTTGTTCCAGTACTTGCTTAGGGACAAGCAAGCTTTAAGTTTGGTGTTGTGATGCCAGGGCATTTTGGCCAGTTTTACTGACCTTTTCTTTACTATTTTTAAGGTAGTTTCATGCATTTTCTTAGGAAATAAGCTAGTTTTGGGTAGATATTCACTTACATCTTGATTCAAGCAAACATTGTGAATTTTGAATGATTTCATGAGAATTATGCATAAATTGAATGATAAATTGGATGATGCATGATCCCATGATTAAGAGCAAGACTTTGATGCACTTTGTTTGATTGATTTCAGGCCAAAAGAAGAAGAGAAGAGCCACGTTAGTGGCTACGTTAGTTACACTAACGTGGGCACTAACGTGGAAGGAAGGAAAGCCACAACGTTAGTGAGAAAAGTTAGTGGCATTAACTTTGAAGAAAGGAAATGGAGCCAACGTTAGTGACACTTAACATTATCACTAACGTTGGACCAAGCTCATGAGTGGCCACGTTAGAGTCCACGTTAACCTAGTTAACGTGGCCTCTAACGTTAAGAAGGAAGGGGGGAAGCCAATGTTAGTGACACTCAACATTGTCACTAACGTTGGCCAAAGCACATTAAGCCACGTTAACTCCCACGTTAACTAGGTTAACGTGGAAACTAACGTGAAGGAACAAAGTGGTCGACAACGTTAGTGACACCCAACATTGTCACTAACGTTGGAAGCAACCACACAACCCCCCAAGGAGCCACGTTAACTTCCACGTTAACTTAGTTAACGTGGAGGCTAACGTGTGAAAAAAGAAGGTGCTCGCCAATGTTAGTGACACCCAACATTGTCACTAACGTTGGAAGGAGCCACACATGCCACCATGAGCCACGTTAACTCCCACGTTAACTTAGTTAACGTGGAAGTTAACATAGTACTTGACAGCCTGACCATGCCTTCTTCAAACATGCATAACTTGAGCCACAAAGCTCCAAATGAGGTGATTCTAGTGGCATTGGAAAGTAGGATTCCAAAGCTTTCCAAGCATATATGGCACTACATGGTTGACACTAAAGTTGAGGGAGAAAACCTGCCCCGAAAGTGCAATGATGAACATGGTATCAACCTGTATTAAGGCCTACTGACCTCTTCACCTTCCAAGAAGTATTACTCGAGTTGTAGAGCTCCAAATGATGCGCTTTCAAAAGCATTGGAAAGTAGACATCCAGGGCTTTCCAACAATATATAATAGTATGGGGTGGACACTAAGTTTGAGCTTCAAAAATGGGAAATCGCCGGCGTTATTAAGACTCAACATTTTCAGTAACGTTGGCATATATGCCAGCGACCATGTCCACTTCAAAGGAGCATAACTTGAGCTACAGAGGTCCAATCGAGGTGATTCCAGTTGCGTTAGAAAGCTGACATTCAAAGTGTAGTTCTTCTTCTTCTTCTTCTTTCTTTTCTCTTGATTTTACTAGAGAGGTTTCGATCTTCATCCAATTGGGTAGTTATCTTGGAAAAGAAACTATTCATACTTGGATCTCTTTTGAACCTTGAAAGAAGAATGAAGAGATCATGCTAGAAATGCTTTCTCATGCTGGACCAAATTGGGTTTGGATGGATATGTGACTATAATCCTCTCAACACTTGATTTGGGAAATGCATGTGGTATAATCAGTGACCATGCTTCATCTCTTCTCATGAGCAATTGACCAAGGAATTGGCTATTGATCAAGATTTGAGAGATTGAATTACAAGAAATTGTAATTCAATCACTTAATATTGCCAAGGAGATCAATGAGTGCATTGATTGAGGAAGAGATGAGAATGAACTTGATCCGGAGGATTGCAATATCTCTCGATCCCAATGTTCATTTTATTTTTAGTTCTTACATTTACTTTTCTTGCCATTTTACTTTTTTGCACTTTATTGCTTTCTTTACTTTTCTGTCAATTTACAATTCCTGCTGCTCCTCATCCAAATCTGAATCGTCTAACTAGGATAATCAATTAACCATTGATTGCTTAATCCGTTAATCTCTGTGGGATTCGACCTCACTCTTTTGTGAGTTATTACTTGACGACAAATTCGGTACACTTGCCGAAGGGAGATTTGTTGCGGGACAAGTTTTACCCCGATCACTGACTTTGTCATTTTAGACATGGAAGAAGAAGGACATAACTCAATTATCTTGGGTAGACCTTTCTTGGCCACAGCAAGGGCCATCATTGATATAGAGAAAGGAGAAATGACCGTGAGATTACATGATGAGCAGATTACTTTAAATGTTTTCAAGAAAATGCAACAGACCCCTGAAGAGAAAGGTTGCTTGAGAATCGAAGAGGAAAACTTGAACTGGAAGGAAAAAGCCAAAGAGGCACTCATCAGATCACCTTTGAAGCAAAAGACAAACAATAGAAAAGAACATAAGGGTAATGAAGATTAGAAGAATGGAAAAGGATTGCTACCAGAGGCCATAGGATCAATCGTTGAGAAGAAAGCTCCTGATATAAGGCATGCCGCCAAGAAAGAAGGATCACTGAATGAAGGAAAGAAGAGCAAGAAAAAGGTTCCAAAAGGGTGGAAAAAACAAAAAAATCCCAACTGAAGGATTTTCAAAAGGAGACAAAGTGAAATTGATCTACCAACAGTTGGAAACAAACCCACAGACTGATGATTATTACATTGTCAATAAGATACTCTCGTTGGAGCATATGGAGATTGATCATCAAAGCACAGGAAGAAGGCTCACAGTAAGAGGGGACAAGCTGAGGCACCATCATCATCGACCACCCTAACAAGGAACCAATGTCAAGCTATTGACAGTAAAAGAGTGCTCCATGGGAGGCAACCCATGATTTAATATTCTTGCTTTTGTTTCAATTTCAATTATTAATGGTTTTTCTAGCATAAATTTGAACTCTCATGGGAAAATTTGATGGCTGCATACATCGTTTTGAAGCACATGTCTGATTCCTAAGTTTGGTATGCCTAAAGGCACTCTAAAATGGCTTTTCAAGCATGATAATCATATACCTCTCTTAGGATATATACTCAGTCATTTTTCTGAAGTATATAGCCAAAAATTAAGTTTGGTGTTCTACATATGCTATGAATCTTAAGAAAGTCACTTTTGCTCAAAGAGTTAAGTTTATGAAAAGATGAACCATATCCTACATCATTTTTGTGAATTTATTTTGCCAAGGTAGAAAATAAAATGTCCCTTATAATGAATATACCAACCATAACAGAAAATTAATTTAATTTCATATGAATCACTTGGCACAAAACAAGTTTGGTGTTCACCAATATTTCGTTCAATTCCTTGTGACACGGTTAGCTATTCATGTATAAGGAACATATGGCTTAGATTTCTAATTCCCTATGGTTAGTTATTAAGTTGCAATTTCTATTTAAAACCACCACCTCTTTGAACTCAATTTATGTTATGTTAATTTAGGGGGATAAGAGTAAGAAGAGAAGAATGAGGGAAATGACAAGACCATGCATGTACGGTTGTTACAAGAGTACACAGCATGTCACATGTGCTTGAAAGTGGACACTTAGGAGGTACAAACCTGCACAATAGTAGAGAAGGGTCATCACCTAGAAAATTGAACCCATGTGCCCAATGAAGAGGTGATCTTTGTCCTTACTCACCCTTACATGCAAACCGTTCATTCCCATGATCTTAACAAAGACTTGTCCAATCTTCACCTTCATTGCAACTTAACCAAACCTCCAACCTATTGTTCTGTTTTAATGATTCATGTCCTTGCTAAAAAAAATTGCCAGCAAAACCTCCTGAGCCACACACCTTTGTCTTATTCATATAACTCTTCCATGCAATTTGCACCCTTCTCCTTCTAACTGCGGACATCACATGGTACCTATCTCCCATCCCTTTCATCCTAACCGTGCTTTAACCAAGGCATCGTTATCCTTTCTCCTCCCCCCTTCAAATGGCTTCATCAAGTTCCAAAAGAAGGAGAATACCCCATCATAAGAAGGATAATTGAATAGAGAAGATGAGAACTCCTGTGTGAGCCTCTTACAAACATAAGTGCAACCATGATACGGGAGTTTTATGCAAATACTGTAAGGCCAAGTGGTGCACGAAATTGTGATCATCAATGGCGCCATCAACATGGTACGCTCATTGCAATCTCAACTCTTTATCATAACTTCGCACAACTAACCAGCAAGTGCACTGGGTCGTCCAAGTAATAAACCTTACGCGAGTAAGGGTCGATCCCACGGAGATTGTTGGTATGAAGCAAGCTATGGTCACCTTGTAAATCTTAGTCAGACAGACTCAAATGGTTATGGATGATATATGAATAAAACATAAAGATAAAGATAGAGATACTTATGCAATTCATTGGTGAGAACTTCAGATAAGCGAATGGAGATGCTTTGTCCCTTCCGTCTCTCTGCGTTCCTACTGTCTTCATCCAATCCTTCTTACTCCTTTCCATGGCAAGCTTATGCAAGGGTTTCACCGTTGTCAGTGGCGACCTCCCATCCTCTCAGTGAAAATGTTCAACGCACCCTGTCACGGCACGGCTATCCAGCTGTCGGTTCTCGATCATGTCGGAATAGAATCTAGTGATTCTTTTGCGTCTGTCACTAACGCCCCACAATCGCGAGTTTGAAGCACGTCACAGTCATTCAATCATTGAATCCTACTCAGAATACCACAGACAAGGTTAGACCTTTCGGATTCTCTTGAATGCCGCCATCAGTTCTAGCCTATACCACGAAGACTCTGATCTCACGGAATGGCTGGCTCGGTTGCCAGGCGAGCGCTCGGTTGTCAGGCGATCAACCATGCATCGTGTATCATGAATCCAAGAGATATTCACCCAATCTAAGGTAGAACGGAGGTGGTTGTCAGTCACACGTTCATAGGTGAGAATGATGATGAGTGTCACGGATCATCACATTCATCAAGTTGAAGAACAAGTGATATCTTGGAACAAGAACAAACGGAATTGAATAGAAGAACAATAGTAATTGCATTAATACTCGAGGTACAGCAGAGCTCCACACCTTAATCTATGGTGTGTAGAAACTCCACCGTTGAAAATACATAAGAACAAGGTCTAGGCATGGCCATGAGGCCAGCCTCCCAAAGAGGGTTCAATCATAAAAACATGATCAAAAGATTTTTAAAATACAATAGCAAAAGGTCCTATTTATAGAGAACTAATAGCTTAAGAATTACAAAGATGAGTAAATGACATAAAAATCCACTTCCGGGCCCACTTGGTGTGTGCTTGGGCTGAGCATTGAAGCATTTTTGTGTAGAGACTTTTCTTGGAGTTAAACGCCAGCTTTTGTGCCAGTTTGGGCGTTTAACTCCCACTTTGGTGCCAGTTCCGGCGTTTAACGCTGGGAATTCTGAAGGTGACTTTTAAAGCCGGTTTGGGCCATCAAATCTTGGGCAAAGTATGGACTATCATATATTGCTGGAAAGCCCAGGATGTCTACTTTCCAACGTCGTTGAGAGCGCGCCTATTGGGATCTGTAGCTCCAGAAAATCCACTTCGAGTGCAGGGAGGTCAGAATCCAACAGCATCTGCAGTCCTTTTCAGTCTCTGAATCAGATTTTTGCTCAGGTCCCTCAATTTCAGCCAGAAAATACTTGAAATCACAGAAAAACACACAAACTCATAGTAAAGTCCAAAAAAGTGAATTTTAACTAAAAACTAATAAAAATATACTAAAAACTAACTAAATCCTACTAGAAACATACTAAAAACAATGCCAAAAAGCGTACAAATTATCCGCTTATCACAACACCAAACTTAAATTGTTGCTTGTCCCCAAGCAACTGAAAATCAAATAAGATAAAAAGAAGAGAATATGCAATGAACTCCAAAAACATCTATGAAGATCAGTATTAATTAGATGAGCGGGGCTTTTAGCTTTTTGCCTCTGAACAGTTTTGGCATGTCACTTTATCCTTTGAAATTCAGAATAATTGGCTTCTTTAGGAACTCAGAATCCGGATAGTGTTATTGATTCTCCTAGTTAAGTATGATGATTCTTGAACACAGCTACTTTATGAGTCTTGGCCGTGGCCCAAAGCACTCTGTCTTCCAGTATTACCACCGGATACATACATGCCACAGACACATAATTGGGTGAACCTTTTTAGATTGTGACTCAGCTTTGCTAGAGTCCCCAATTAGAGGTGTCCAGGGTTCTTAAGCACACTCTTTTTGCCTTGGATCACAACTTTATTTCTTTCTTTTTCTTTCTGTTTCTCTTTCTTTCTTTTTTTCTTTTTTTCGTTTTTTTTCTCTTTTTTTTCGCTTCTTTTTTTTGTATTCACTGCTTTTTCTTGCTTCAAGAATCATTTTTATGATTTTTCAGATCCTCAGTAACATGTCTCCTTTTTCATCATTCTTTCAAGAGCCAATAATTTTAACATACATGAACAACAAATTCAAAAGACATATGCACTGTTTAAGCATACATTCAGAGAACAAAAGTATTGCCACCACATCAAAATAATTAATCTGTTATAAAATTCAAAATTCATGTAATTCTTCTCTTTTTCAATTAAGAACATTTTTAATTTAAGAAAGGTGATGGATTCATAGGACATTCATAACTTTAAGGCATAGACACTAATGATCATAAGACACAAACATAGATAAACATAAGCATAAATTTTCAAAAAACAGAAAAATAAAGAACAAGGAGATTAAAGAATGGGTCCACTGATAGCGCGAAATTGTGAACAATACTTTTCACAACTCTCATAATCCCCGGTAATGAATCCAAAAACTTGGTGTTCAATACCATGGCATAAACACAACTTCGCACAACTAACCAGCAAGTGCACTGGGTCGTCCAAGTAATAAACCTTACGCGAGTAAGGGTCGATCCCACGGAGATTGTCGGTATGAAGCAAGCTATGGTCACCTTGTAAATCTTAGTCAGGCAGACTCAGATGGGTATAGATGATGAATAAAACATAAAGATAAGGATAGAGATACTTATGTAATTCATTGGTAGGAATTTCATATAAGCGTATGAAGATGCTTGGTCCCTTCCGTCTCTCTGCTTTCCTACTGTCTTCATCCAATCCTTCTTACTCCTTTCCATGGCAAGCTTATGCAAGGGTTTCACCGTTGTCAGTGGCTACCTCCCATCCTCTCAGTGGAAATGTTCAACGCACCCTGTCACGGCACGGCTATCCATCTGTCGGTTCTCAATCAGGCCGGAATAGAATCCAGTGATTCTTTTGCGTCTGTCACTAACGCCCCGCCTTCAGGAGTTTGAAGCACGTCACAGTCATTCAATCATTGAATCCTACTCAGAATACCACAGACAAGGTTATACCTTCCGGATTCTCTTGAATGCCGCCATCAGTTCTTGCCTATACCACGAAGACTCTGATCTCACGGAATGGCTGGCTCGTTTGTCAGGCGAGCTCTCGGTTGTCTGGCGATCAACCATGCATCGTGTATCAGGAATCCAAGAGATATTCACCCAATCTAAGGTAGAACGGAGGTGGTTGTCAGTCACACGTTCATAGGTGAGAATGATGATGAGTGTCACGGATCATCACATTCATCAAGTTGAAGACAAGTGATATCTTGGACAAGAACAAGCGGAATTGAATAGAAGAACAATAGTAATTGCATTAATACTCGAGGTACAGCAGAGCTCCACACCTTAATCTATGGTGTGTAGAAACTCCACCGTTGAAAATACATAAGAACAAGAGTGATCATTGGCTTCGGCCCCAGAGAGGGAACCAGAAAAACCAAGATGAAAATACAATAGTAAAAGGTCCTACTTATAGAAAACTAGTAGCCTAAGGTTTACAAAGATGAGTAAATGACATAAAAATCCACTTCCGGGCCCACTTGGTGTGTGCTTGGGCTGAGCATGAAGCATTTTCGTGTAGAGACTCTTCTTGGAGTTAAACGCCAGCTTTTGTGCCAGTTTGGGCGTTTAACTCCCACTTTGGTGCCAGTTCCGGCGTTTAACGCTGGGAAATCTGAAGGTGACTTTGAACGCCGGTTTGGGCCATCAAATCTTGGGCAAAGTATGGACTATGATATATTACTGGAAAGCCCAGGATGTCTACTTTTCAACACCGTTGAGAGCGCGCCTATTGGGCTTCTGTAGCTCCAGATAATCCACTTCGAGTGCAGGGAGGTCAGAATCCAACAGCATCTGCAGTCCTTTTCAGTCTCTGAATCAGATTTTTGCTCAGGTCCCTCAATTTCAGCCAGAAAATACCTGAAATCACAGAAAAACACACAAACTCATAGTAAAGTCCAGAAAAGTGAATTTTAACTAAAAACTAATAAAAATCTACTAAGAACTCAACTAAAATTGCTAAAAACATACTAAAAACAATGCATAAAAGCATATAAATTATCCGCTCATCACAACACCAAACTTAAATTGTTGCTTGTCCTCAAGCAACTGAAGATCAAATAAGATAAAAAGAATAGAATATGCAATGAATTCCAAAAACATCTATGAAGATCAGTATTAATTAGATGAGAGGGGCTTTTAGCTTTTTGCCTCTGAACAGTTTTGGCATCTCACTCTATCCTTTGAAACTCAGAATGATTGGCTTCTTTAGGAACTCAGAATCCAGATAGTGTTATGGATTCTCCTAGTTGAGTATGATGATTCTTGAACACAGCTACTTTATGAGTCTTGGCCGTGGCCCAAAGCACTCTGTCTTCCAGTATTACCACCGGATACATACATGCCACAGACACATAATTGGGTGAACCTTTTCAGATTGTGACTCAGCTTTGCTAGAGTCCCCAATTAGAGGTGTCCAGGGTTCTTAAGCACACTCTTTTTGCCTTGGATCACAACTTTATTTCTTTCTTTTTCTTTCTTTTTCTCTTTCTTTTTTTTTGGTTTTTCTTTCGAAATTTTTCTTTTCTTTTTTTTTTTTGAATTCACTGCTTTTTCTTGCTTCAAGAACCATTTTGATGATTTTTCAGATCCTCAGTAACATGTCTCCTTTTTCATCATTCTTTCAAGAGCCAACATTCATGAATCACAAATTCAAAAGACATATGCACTGTTTAAGCATACATTCAGAAGACAAAAGAAATGCCACGACATCAAAATAATCAAACTGTTATAAAATTCAAAATTCATGCAATTCTCTCTTTTTTTTTCAATTAAGAACATTTTTCATTTAAGAAAGGTGATGGATTCATAGGACATTCATAACTTTAAGGCATAGACACTAAGACACTAATGATCATAAGACGCAAACATGGACAAACATAAGCATTAATTTTCGAAAAACAGGAAAATAAAGATCAAGGAAATTAAAGAACGGGTCCACCTTAGTGATGGCGGCTCTTTCTTCCTCTTGAAGATCCTATGGAGTGCTTGAGCTCCTCAATATCTCTTCCTTGTCTTTGTTGCTCCTCTCTCATCATTCTTTGATCTTCTCTAATTTCATGGAGGAGGATGGAATGTTCTTGGTGCTCCACCCTTAGTTGTCCCATGTTGGAACTCAATTCTCCTAGGGAGGTGTTCAGTTGCTCCCAATAGTTTTGTGGAGGAAAGTGCATCCCTTGAGGCATCTCAGGGATCTCATGATGAGAGGGGTCTCTTGTTTGCTCCATCCTTTTCTTAGTGATGGGCTTATCCTCATCAATGGGGATGTCTCCCTCTATGTCAACTCCAACTGAATAACAGAGGTGACAAATGAGATGAGGAAAGGCTAACCTTGCTAAGGTAGAGGACTTGTCTGCCACCTTATAGAGTTCTTGGGCTATAACCTCATGAACTTCCACTTCTTCTCCAATCATGATGCTATGAATCATGATGGCCCGTCTAGAGTGACTTCGGACCGGTTGCTAGTGGGAATGATTGAGCGTTGGATAACTCCAACCATCCTCTAGCCACGGTTTGAGGTCATGCCTTCTCAATTGAACCGGCTTTCCTCTTGAATCTCTCTTCCATTGGGCGCCCTCTTCACAAATATCAGTGAGGACTTGGTCCAACCTTTGATCAAAGTTGACCCTTCTAGTGTAAGGATGTTCATCTCCTTGCATCATGGGCAAATTGAATGCCAACCTTACACTTTCCGGACTAAAATCCAAGTATTTCCCCCGAACCATAGTAAGATAATTCTTTGGATCCGGGTTCACACTTTGATCATGGTTCTTGGTGATCCATGCATTGGCATAGAACTCTTGAACCATTAAGATTCCGACTTGTTGAATGGGGTTGGTAAGAACTTCCCAACCTCTTCTTCGGATCTCATGTCGGATCTCCGGATATTCACCCTTTTTGAGTGAAAAAGGGACCTCGGGGATCACCTTCTTCAAGGCCACAACTTCATAGAAGTGGTCTTGATGCACCCTTGAGATGAATCTTTCCATCTCCCATGACTCGGAGGTGGAAGCTTTTGCCTTCCCTTTCCTCTTTCTAGAGGTTTCTCCGGCCTTGGATGCCATAAATGGTTATGGAAAAACGAAAAAGCAACGCTTTTACCACACCAAACTTAAAAGGTTTGCTCGTCCTCGAGCAAAAGAAGAAAGAAGAGAGTAGAAGAAAAAGAAATGAGGAAGAAAAGAATGGCTTTTGTGTTCGGCCAAAGAGGGGGAGAAGTGGTGTTTAGGTTGTGTGAAAATGAAGGGGTGAAGAAGGGTATATATAGGGGAGGGGGAAGGGTAAGGTTCGGTCAAGTGAGGGTGGGTTTGGGAGGGAAAGTGGTTTGAATTTGAATGGTGAGTAGGTGGGTTTTAGAAGGATGGATGTGAGTGGTGAAGAGGAAGATGAGATTTGATAGGTGAAGGGTTTTTGGGGAAGAGGTGTTGAGGTGATTGGTGAATGGGTGAAGAAGAGAGAGAGTGGTGGGGTTGGTGGGGATCCTGTGGGGTCCACAGATCCTGTGGTGTCAAGGAAAAGTCATCCCTGTACCAAATGGCATGCAAAATCACGTTTTGAGCCAATTCTGGCGTTAAACGCCGGGCTGGTGCCCATTTCTGGCGTTTAACGCCAGGTTCTTGCCCTTTTCTGGTGTTTAACGCCAGTCTGGTGCCCCTTTCTGGCGTTAAATGCCCAGAATGGTGCCAGACTGGGCGTTAAACGCCCACTTGCTAGCCTTACTGGCGTTTAAACGCCAGTAAGTTCTTCCTCCAGGGTGTGCTGTTTTTCTTCCTGTTTTTCATTCTGTTTTTGCTTTTTCAATTGATTTTGTGACTTCTCATGATCATCAACCTACAAAAACATAAAATAACAAAAGAAAATAGATAAATATAACATTGGGTTGCCTCCCAACAAGCGCTTCTTTAATGTCAGTAGCTTGACAGATGGCTCTCATGGAGCCTCACAAATGATCAGAGCAATGTGGGAACCTCCCAACACCAAACTTAGAGTTTGAATGTGGGGGTTCAACACCAAACTTAGAGTTTGGTTGTGGCCTCCCAACACCAAACTTAGAGTTTGACTGTGGGGCTTTGTTTGACTCTGATTTGAGAGAAGCTCTTCATGCTTCCTCTCCATGGTGACAGAGGATATCCTTGAGCCTTAAACACAAAGGATTCTTCATTCATTTGAATGATCAGTTCGCCTCTATCAACATCAATCACAGCCTTTGCTGTGGCTAGGAAGGGTCTGCCAAGGATGATGGTTTCATCCATGCACTTCCCATCTCTAGGACTATGAAATCAGCAGGGTTGTAATGGTTTTCAATCTTCACCAAAACATCCTCTACAAGTCCATGAGCTTGTTTTCTTGAGTTGTCTGCCATCTCTAATGAGATTCTTGCAGCTTGCACCTCAAGATCCCTAGCTTCTCCATTACAGAGAGAGGCATGAGGTTTACACTTGACCCTAAGTCACACAGAGCCTTCTTGAAGGTCATGGTGCCTATGGTACAAGGTATTGAAAACTTCCCAGGATCTTGTCTCTTTTGAGGTAATTTCTGCCTAGACAAGTCATCCAGTTCTTTGGTGAGCAAAGGAGGTTCATTCTCCAAGTCTCATTTCCAAATAACTTGCCATTTAGCTTCATGATTGCTCCAAGGTATTTAGCAACTTGCTCTTCATGACATACTCATCCTCTTCAGAGGAAGAATACTCATCAGAGCTCATGAAAGGCAGAAGTAGGTCCAATGGAATCTCTATGGTCTCATTTTGAGCTTCAGATTCCCATGGTTCCTCATTAGGGAACTCATTGGAGGTCAGTGCACGCCCATTGAGGTCTTCCTCAGTGGCGTTCACTTCCTCTCCTTCCTCTCCAAATTCGGCCATGTTGATGGCCTTGCACTCTCCTTTTGGATTTTCTTCTGTATTGCTTGGGAGAGTACTAAGAGGAGTTCAGTAACTTTCTTGCTCAGCTGTCCCACTTGTGCCTCCAAATTCCTAATGGGGACCTTGTTTCAGTCATGAAACTTTGAGTGGTTTTGATCAGATCAGAGACCATAGTTGCTAAGTCAGAGGGGTTCTGCTTAGAATTCTCTGTCTGTTGCTGAGAAGATGATGGAAAAGGCTTGCCATTGCTAAACCTGTTTCTTCCACCATTATTGTTGTTGAAACCTTGTTGAGGTCTCTGTTGATCCTTCCATGAGAAATTTGGGTGATTTCTCCATGAAGAATTATAGGCGTTTCCATAGGGTTCTCCTAGGTAATTCACCTCTTCCATTGAAGGGTTCTCAGGATCATAGGCTTCTTCTTCAGATGAAGCATCCTTAGTACTGCTTGGTGCATTTTGCATTCCAGACAGACTTTGAGAAATCAAATTGACTTGTTGAGTCAATATCTTGTTCTGAGCCAGAATGGCATTCAGAGTATCAATCTCAAGAACTCCTTTCTTCTGATTTGTCCCATTGTTCACAGGATTCCTTTCAGAAGTGTACATGAATTGGTTATTTGCAACCATTTCAATCAGCTCTTGAGCTTCTGCAGGCGTCTTCTTCAAATGAAGAGATCCTCCAGCAGAGCTATCCAAAGACATCTTGGATAGTTCAGAGAGACCATCATAGAAAATACCTATGATGCCCCATTCAGAAAGCATGTCAGAAGGACATTTTCTGATTAATTGTTTGTATCTCTCCCAAGCTTCATAGAGGGATTCTCCATCCTTCTGTCTGAAGGTTTGGACTTCCACTCTAAGCTTACTCAATTTTTGAGGTGGAATGAACTTTGCAAAGAAGGCATTGACTAGCTTTTCCCATGAGTCCAGGCTTTCTTTAGGTTGTGAGTCCAACCATGTCCTAGCTCTGTCTCTTACAGCAAAAGGGAATAGCATTAGTCTGTAGACCTCAGGGTCAACCCCATTAGTCTTGACAGTGTCACAGATTTGCAAGAATTCAGCTAAAAACTGATGAGGATCTTCCAATGGAAATCCATGGAACTTGCAATTCTGTTGCATTAGAGAAACTAATTGAGGCTTAAGCTCAAAGTTGTTTGCTCCAATGGCAGGGATGGAGATGCTTCTCCCATAGAAGTCGGGAGTAGGTGCAGTAAAGTCACCCAGCACCTTCCTTGCATTGTTGGCATTGTTGTTGTTTTCGGCTGCCATGTCTTCTTCTTTGAAGATTTCTGTTAGGTCCTCTGTAGAGAGTTGTGCCTTAGCTTCTCTTAGCTTTCGCTTCAAGGTCCTTTCAGGTTCAGGTCAGCTTCAACAAGAATGCCTTTGTCTCTGCTCCTGCTCATATGAAAGAGAAGAGAACAAGAAAATATGGAATCCTCTATGTCACAGTATAGAGATTCCTTGAGTGTCAGAAGAACAGAAAAATAGAAGAAAGAGGTAGAAGAATTCGAACTTAATCAGATAGAGTTCGAATTGTGCATTGAGAATGAGTGGTACTCCATAAATAGAAGGATGTGGGAAGAGGGGAAGAGAATTTTCGAAAATTAATTAAAAGTTTTTAAAATCATTTTGAAAAATTGATTGATAATTTTTCGAAAACTCAAAGTGGAAAAAAATCAAGTGATTTTTGAAAAAGCTTTTGAAATTAGAAGTCAAAAGATTTGATTGAAAACTATTTGAAAAAGATGAGGTTAAGAAGATATGATTGGTTTTAAAAAATATGTGATTGAGAAGATATGATTTGAAAACAATAAAAAAAAGATTTGATTTTAAAATTAATGACTTGCCTAACAAGAAAGATATGATTCAAACATTAAACCTTTCTCAACAGAAAAGGCAACATACTTGAAATGTTCAATCAATCATTAATTGTTAGCAAGTATCTTTGAAGAAGGAAAGAAATTGATTTTGAAAATATTTGATTAAAAAGATATGATTTGAAAAAGATTTCATTTTGAAAAACTTTGAAAACTTGAAAAAAAATTGATTTGAAAACAAATCCTCCCCCTTGTGCCATCCTGGCGTTAAACGCCCAGAATGGTGCACATTCTGGCGTTTAACGCCCAATGCACTACCTTTTTGGGCGTTAAATGCCCAACCGGCACCCTGGCTGGCGTTTAAACGCCAGTCTGTCCTTCTTCACTGGGCGTTTTGAACGCCCAGCTTTTTCTGTGTAATTCCTCTGCTGCATGTTCTGAATCTTCAGTTCCCTGTACTATTGACTTGAAATAGAACCAAGATCAAATAGACAATGCATGCAAGACACCAAACTTAAAATTAGATACTAGACTCAACAAGAAACATAAAATATTTTTGGTTTTTTTTTTAATGATTTTGAAATTTTTTTGGATTTTTTTTTCGAAAATTATATGGAAATAGAAATAAAAGTTTCATAATTCTTAATTTGGATTCCAAGAATCATTGCAATGCTAGTCTAAGACTTCGAGACAATGCATGCAAGACACCAAACTAAAATTAGATACTAGACTCAACAAGAAACATAAAATATTTTGGTTTTTTTTTTATGATTTTGAAATTTTTTTGGATTTTTTTTTCGAAAATTATATGGAAATAGAAATAAAAGTTTCATAATTCTTAATTTGGATTCCAAGAATCATTGCAATGCTAGTCTAAGACTTCGTCTAGGAATTAGACATGGCTTCACAGCCAGCCAGCTTCAAAGAAAGCTTCGGTCCAAAACTAGACATGGCCAATGGCCACCAAGCCTTAGCGATCATTGCTCCAATAGCAAGATTGATAGAGATCAACAAGCTCTTGTGATGATCAGTTGAAACCTCGGTCCAATAAGATTAGACATGGCTTCTCAGCCAGCTAGATTTCAAAATCATCATGAAACACTAGAATTCATTCTTAAGAACTCTGAAGAAAAATACCTAATCTAAGCAACAAGATGAACCGTCAGTTGTCCATACACGAAACAATCCCCGGCAACGGCGCCAAAAACTTGATAGCGCGAAATTGTGAACAATACTTTTCACAACTCTCATAATCCCCGGTAATGAATCCAAATACTTGGTGTTCAATACCATGGCATAAACACAATTTCGCACAACTAACCAGCAAGTGCACTGGGTCATCCAAGTAATAAACCTTACGCGAGTAAGGGTCGATCCCACGGAGATTGTCGGTATGAAGCAAGCTATGGTCACCTTGTAAATCTTAGTCAGGCAGACTCAGATGGGTCTAGATGATGAATAAAACATAAAGATAAGGATAGAGATACTTATGTAATTCATTGGTAGGAATTTCAGATAAGCGTATGAAGATTGGTCCCTTCCGTCTCTTCTTACTCCTTTCCATGGCAAGCTTATGCAAGGGTTTCACCGTTGTCAGTGGCTACCTCCCACCTCTCAGTGGAAATGTTCAACACACCCTGTCACGGCACGGCTATCCATCTGTCGGTTCTCAATCAGACCGGAATAGAATCCAGTGATTCTTTTGCGTCTGTCACTAACGCCCCGCCTTCAGGAGTTTGAAGCACGTCACAGTCATTCAATCATTGAATCCTACTCAGAATACCACAGACAGGTTTACCTTCCGGATTCTCTTGAATGCCGCCAGTTCTTGCCTATACCACGAAGACTCTGATCTCACGGAATGGCTGGCTCGTTTGTCAGGCGAGCACTCGGTTGTCAGGCGATCAACCATGCATCGTGTATCAGGAATCCAAGAGATATTCACCCAATCTAAGGTAGAACGGAGGTGGTTGTCAGTCACACGTTCATACAAAGAACAAGCGGAATTGAATAGAAGAACAATAGTAATTGCATTAATACTCGAGGTACAGCAGAGCTCCACTTAATCTATGGTGTGTAGAAACTCCACCGTTGAAAATACATAAGAACAAGAGTGATCATTGGCTTCGGCCCCAGAGAGGGAACCAGAAAAACCAAGATGAAAATACAATAGTAAAAGGTCCTACTTATAGAAAACTAGTAGCCTAAGGTTTACAAAGATGAGTAAATGACATAAAAATCAACTTCCGGGCCCACTTGGTGTGTGCTTGGGCTGAGCATTGAAGCATTTTCGTGTAGAGACTCTTCTTGGAGTTAAACGCCAGCTTTTATGCCAGTTTGGGCGTTTAACTCCCATTTTGGTGCCAGTTCCGGCGTTTAACGCTGGGAATTCTGAGGGTGACTTTGAACGCCGGTTTGGGCCATCAAATCTTGGGCAAAGTATGAACTATCATATATTGCTAGAAAGCCCAGGATGTCTACGTTCCAACGCCGTTGAGAGCGCGCCAATTGGGCTTCTGTAGCTCCAGAAAATCCACTTCGAGTGCAGGGAGGTCAGAATCCAACAGCATCTGCAGTCCTTTTCAGTCTCTGAATCAGATTTTTGCTCAGGTCCCTCAATTTCAGCCAGAAAATACCTGAAATCACAAAAAAACACACAAACTCATAGTAAAGTCCAGAAAAGTGAATTTTAACTAAAAACTAATAAAAATCTACTAAGAACTCAACTAAAATTGCTAAAAACATACTAAAAACAATGCCAAAAAGCGTATAAATTATCCGCTCATCATCCACCTTAGTGATGGCGGCTTGTTCTTCCTCTTGAAAGTATTATGGAGTGCTTGAGCTCCTCAATGTCTCTTCCTTGCTTTTGTTGCTCCTCTCTCATGATTCTTTGATCTTCTCTAATTTCATGGAGGAGGATGGAATGTTCTTGGTGCTCCACCCTTAGTTGTCCCATGTTGGAACTCAATTCTCCTAGGGAGGTGTTGATTTGCTCCCAATAGTTTTGTGGAGGAAAGTGCATCCCTTGAGGCATTTCAGGGATTTCATGATGAGTGGGGTCTCTTGTTTGCTCCATCCTTTTCTTAGTGATGGGCTTGTCCTCATCAATGAGGATGTCTCCTTCTATGTCAACTCCTACTGAATAACAGAGGTGACAAATGAGATGAGGAAAGGCTAACCTTGCTAAGGTAGAGGATTTGTCCGCCACCTTATAGAGTTCTTGGGCTATAACCTCATGAACTTCTACTTCTTGTCCAATCATGATGCTATGGATCATGATGGCCCGGTCTAGAGTAACTTCAGACCGGTTGCTAGTGGGAATGATTAAGCGTTGGATAAACTCCAACCATCCCCTAGCCACGGGCTTGAGGTCGTGCCTTCTTAATTGAACCGGCTTCCCTCTTGAATCTCTCTTCCATTGGGCGCCCTCTTCACAAATGTCAGTGAGGACTTGGTCCAACCTTTGATCAAAGTTGACCCTTCTTGTGTAAGGATGTTCATCTCCTTGCATCATGGGCAAGTTGAATGCCAACCTCACATTTTCCGGACTAAAATCTAAGTATTTCCCCCGAACCATTGTAAGCCAATTCTTTGGGTCCGGGTTCACACTTTGATCATGGTTCTTGGTATTCCAACTTGTTGAATGGGGTTGGTGAGAACTTCCCAACCTCTTCTTCGGATCTCATGTCGGATCTCCGGATATTCACTCTTTTTGAGTTTGAAAGGGACCTCGGGGATCACCTTCTTCAAGGCCACAACTTCATAGAAGTGGTCTTGATGCACCCTTGAGATGAATCTCTCCATCTCCCATGACTCGGAGGTGGAAGCTTTTGCCTTCCCTTTCCTCTTTCTAGAGGTTTCTCCGGCCTTGGATGCCATAAATGGTTATGGAAAAACAAAAAGCAATGCTTTTACCACGCCAAACTTAAAAGGTTTGCTCGTCCTCGAGCAAAAGAAGAAAGAGTAGAAGAAGAAGAAAATAGAGGAGATGGAGGAGGCTATGTGGTTCGGCCAAAGGGGGAAGAAGTAGTGTTTAGGGTGTGTGACAATGAAGGAGTGAAGATGGGTTTATATAGGGGTGAGGGGAGGGGTAGGGTTCGGCCATTATGGGTGGGTTTGGGAGGGAAAGTGGTTTAAATTTGAATGGTGACGTAGGTGGGGTTTTATGAAGGATGGATGTGAGTGGTGAAGAGAAAGATGGGATTGGATAGGTGAAGGGTTTTTGGGGAAGAGGTATTGAGGTGATTGGTGAATGGGTGAAGAAGAAAGAGGGTGGTGGGGTTGGTGGGGATTCTGTGGGGTCCACAGATCCTGAGGTGTCAAGGAAAAGTCATCCCTGCACCGAATGTCATGCCAAAATGCGTTTTGAGCTAATTCTGGCGTTAAACGCCGGGCTGGTGCCCATTTCTGGCGTTTAACGCCAAGTGCTTGCCCTTTTCTGGCATTTAACGCCAGTCTGGTGCCCCTTTCTGGCATTAAACACCCAGAATGGTGCCAGACTGGGCGTTAAACGCCCATCTGCTAGCCTTACTGGCGTTTAAACGCCAGTAGGTTCTTCCTCCAGGGTGTGCTGTTTTTCTTCCTGTTTTTCATTTTGTTTTTGCTTTTTCAATTGATTTTGTGACTTCTCATGATCATCAACCTACAAAAGACATAAAATAACAAAGGAAAATAGATAAAATATAACATTGGGTTGCCTCCCAACAAGCGCTTCTTTAATGTCAGTAGCTTGACAGAGGGCTCTCATGGAGCCTCACAGATACTAAGAGCAATGTTGGAACCTCCCAACACCAAACTTAGAGTTTGAATGTGGGGGTTCAACACCAAACTTAGAGTTTGGTTGTGGCCTCCCAACACCAAACTTAGAGTTTGACTGTGGGGGCTCTATTTGACTCTACTTTGAGAGAAGCTCTTAATGCTTCCTCTCCATGGTGACAGAGGGATATCCTTGAGCCTTAAACACAAAGGATCCTTCATTCACTTGAATGATCAATTCTCCTCTGTCCACATTAATCACAGCCTTTGCTGTGGCTAGGAAGGTGATGTCAGGGCATCCTGGCTAGTTTTACTAGCCATTTTTTGTATGCTTTAGGTTGGTTTCATGCATTTTCTTAGGCAATAAGCAAGTATTTGGATGAGAATTATATGCATGCCTTGATTCAATCAAACATTGTTAAATATGTGCATTTTCATGAGATTTATGCAAGAATTGTTTGATGTTATGAATGATGCAAAAATCTTGTGATTTAGCAAGACTTTGATGCATGTGTTGATGATGTGTTTGGTTGATGATAGGTGAAGCAAAGAGCCTTGGAGCAAGAAGGAAGTCACCAAGGGCGTTGCCACTTGGGGAAGGAAGGCGTGTTTGCCTAACGCCAGCAGCTTGGCAGCCTTGGAAGGCATAGCACGTTGCCAACTTGGAGAAAAGGGTGAGTTGTGAAGGCAACGCCAAGGCAGCCCTGGAGAGCACACTTGGGCGTTGCCAACTTGGAGAAAGGAGTGAGTGTTTGATGGCAAGCAGGCAAGCAAAGAGCTGAGCCAAGGAGAGTGTCGAGGGCGTTGCCAACGCCAGGAACCATAGGCGTGTCCCTAGGAAACGCAACAAGCAAGGCTTGGCCCTGGAGGAAGAGGAGCTGGCGTTGCCAACGCCAGGAACATAGGCGTTATTCAAGGCAACCAAGCAACAAGAATGGAGCCTTGAGGAAGGCTCGAGCACGTTGCCAACTTGGGATTCATTGGCGTGTGTAGTGGCAACGCTAGGAAGCAAGCATGGAGCAAGGGGGCAGGGGCTAGCACGTTGCCAACGTGCTGAAAAGAAGGAGTGTTCATCAACAACGCAGCAACCCTGGCAGCTTGACCTTGCTCTCTTCCATGGAGTATATCTTGAGTTGTAGACCTTCAAATGATGCACTCTCAACGGCATTGAAAAATAGACATCCAGAGCTTTCCAACCATATATCATAGTATGGGATTGTCATTCATTTGAAGCTTCAAAATCTGGCTTCATTTAGAGCTTCAGAATCTGAGCACGTTGGCAACGCTGGAAACAAGGGCGTTTTCACCAAAAACGTGTGCGATTTTGGCAGCCTGACCCTGTCTTCTTCAATGAAGCATAACTTGAGTTATAGAGATCCAAATCGAGTGCTTCCAGTTGCGTTGGAAAGCTGACATTCAGAGCTTTCCAACCATATATAATAGTTTATAGTGGAGCATGAAATGGAAGCTCGAATCAGAGTCATCTTTAGGTCCCAAAAACAAGAAAATGAGGTTGAAATTTGAGGAAGCTAGAAACTAGCCCTGGAGGAGCACGAGCACGTGCCAACGTGCTAACAAGGGGGCGTGTTTGGTGACAACGCCAGCCTCATATCTCAGCCTTGGGAGGCTTGGCACGTTGCCAACTTGGGAGGATAGGTGCGTTTTTGGCAACAACTTGGCAGCTTGACCTTACCTTCTTTGAGGAAGCATAACTTGAGCTAGGAAAGTCCAATGAGGTGATTCCAGTGGCATTGGAAGTAGACTTCAAGAGATTTCCAATGATGTATGATAGGCCATATTGAGCAGAGGATTGACACTCAATTCTGGGCAACATTAGGCATGAGAGAAGAGTCAAGAAGAAGAAAAGCAAGTTGTTGGCAACAACTTGGGCCAACAACGCCCAAGGACCATGTTCCACTTCCAGGAAAGCCACTTGCACATTGCCAACGTGCATTATGCCTGGAGTTATTGCCAACAACGCCCCTCAATGGGCCAAAGCAGTGAAAATGAGCCCTGTTTGACAAGAATTCCTTCATGAAGCTAATCCAACCTCAAGCAAGCAAAGCCCACAAATCTCAACCAATCAAGGCCACAAGAATCATCTAGAATAGTTGATTTCATTTAATTGTAATTGCTTTTAATTTCATTTCAATTTGTAATTTAGGAAAGCCTATATAAAGGCCATAGTTTCATAGAATTAGGAGTTTTTTTTGGTTGGATTGGGGGATACGGAGGAGACCAATTTGAAATTCTGTGAATTGGCACACTCCATTGAGAGTGGGTCTTCGGACCCCTCCCCTTCATACACTCTTCTTCACTTCCCCTTCTCTTCTTCCTTAGTAGTAGTGTAGTTAATTTGTAGTTTTCATCTATGAATTCTTGAATTCTCAATTCAGTTTTGAAGTCTCACTCTTTATTTTCATGCACTTTAGTTTCATGCAATTTAGTTTTCAATTGAAGCATTTTCCTTATTCTTCTTCTTCTTTCTTTCCACTTAGTTTAATTTTTGTTGATGGCAATTATGGTTGAAATTGGAGCTATGATTCACTAAACCCTACTTTCATTAGGGGAAGAGCTCTGCTTGTTTGAATGCATTGATGAACTCCTCTTTTCCTCCTCAATTCATGTGGTTAATCCAAAGAGGAAACTCTTGTTCTTCAAAGATTCAACCACCATCGAGAGAGGGGTTAATCTATGTGAATTGTGTGGTGAATTTGAGGAATGAGCCACATAATTCAGTTTAGAGTTCATCCTTTCATGATTTCCTTAATCAATACACCTTGGTTAGTATGTGAGATGTAACTTTCCTTGGTTGAGATTATGGGAGTTGTGTGGCTGGATTAGAATTGAGCTTCATCTCTTCTCATGAACAACTAGATCACGAGAGTGGCGATTGGTTATGTTGAGAGAAATTAATCACCAAGAGATTGGGATTCAATTACCACTTGCCATGGATCTATACCCATGATTGAGAAGGACTTGACTAACATCAATTCATGAAACTTGCATCTCTGATCCTAATGATCCTCTCCACCATTAATTCTTATTTCTTTTGCCTCTAGTTGTTTGACTACCCATAACCCAATTCCCTTTTTCATTCTGTCAATTTACTATTCTTGTTATCTACATTCTGTTCATTTAGTTCTTGCTATTTACTCTTACGTTCTTTAAATTTCTGCAACCTTTAATTCCTTGCAATTTATCTTTGATGTCATTTAAGTTTCTTGCATTTTAAGTTTCCGTTATTTACTTTCATTTTATTTCTCTATTCTAGTTCTTTAAATTCTTTGCCATTTAAATTCTTGCAATATTTTCAAAAATCACAAACCTCATGAAATCAAAACCATGTTTGCTTGACTAAATTTACCATTTAACTAAAGTTGCTTAATCTACCAATCCTCGTGGGATCGACCTCACTCTAAGTGAGTTTTACTACTTGATACGACCCGGTATACTTGCCGGAAATTACGTGAAATTAAATTTTTACGTATCAAGTTTTTGGCGCCGTTGCCGGGGATTGGAAAAGATTAACAATGATTAAGTGAATGGTAGCTTAGATTAAGCATTTTTCTTTGTTTTTGCTTTTTGTTTTAAGCTGATAGCAAGGTGTTTGAGTTATTGCCTCACTAAGAAATTCTTCTCTGTGACGTGAATTTCAATTTATTTGGTGTTGTGTTTTACAAAATTTAAATGGAGTTTATCTCATCTTTTGATCAAACAAACTTTCTGGATATCATCCACCACCACCAATCTCTAATGGTGGCTGGAAATATCACCAAGAAAATACAAATTCTGAGCACTCCAATTCATGGATACTTGCTTCAGAGACACAAGATGAGCAGAGAATCATATGGGATATTTTTCACCACCACAAAATGATTCAAGTCATTATTCTAATGGTGGCTGGGAGTATCGCCAAGAACTTGCAAATTATGAGCACTCCAATCCATGGAGATTTGCTCCAGAGCAACAAATTGATCAAGCTAATCACATGAGATGTTGTCCAGAACCACAAAATGATTTATGTCATTACCCTCATGGTGCTTGGGCATATCAACAAGAGTGTGAACAATCAAGTGAAATGAATTTCCTCCCAGAGCCACAAAGTGAACCATGCTGTTATGACATTGACACAAACTATGGCTGGGAAGGGAATTTTAATTCTCCAAATGCTATTCATCAAGAGACATCATCTCTTGATTATGCTTTCAACAAATTCATGCAAGATCCCTCCCAAGGACCACAAGATTGTCCATACTATGCTGATTTCAACAATTCTTCAAGTTGTGCCTGGGAGGAGCAAAACCAGAAAGCATTTGAGAGCCTATATTCCACTTATCAAGAGCCATCACCTCTTAATTGTCCAACCTCACCTCCAAATTTTCATATCAAAATTCTTCACCATTTGAGTTTGCCTCAACACAAAATTCCTTCCAAAATTCATACAATTCAATTCATCAACCACAAAACTCATTTCACTATACAGAAAACTCATTTCAAAATTCACAAAATTCATTTCACAACTCACAAAACTCCTTCCATACTCCCCAAAATGACTTCACCACAACACATCCATATCCACAAAATTACTCTAAACCTTCATCTTTGGAGCTAGTAGTTGAGGATTACCTTCAATGGTCTAGAGAATTATTAGAATCTTGGAAAGAACAAGAAATCCTCTGCAAGAAGATGGATGGGCACTTAGAGAAAATAAGGAAACACTTAGGATTGCCAAATATTGAGGATGAAAACCAATTTGTAAAGGAGGAATTGGAAGAGCAAGAAAAAGAGGCTCTTATGCCAAGTGAAATCCCAATGAAGAATGAGGTGGTTGAGAATGAAATTGAACTTGGGGTGATAAAGGAACATGAACATTCACAACCCTCACAAATTTCCCTTGAATCGGTGATCGAAAAATATAAAGAGGAGATGAAGAAATCTTGGGAAGAACAACAAACCTCTTCCATGAAAGAGCTATTAAAGCAAATGTTGAGTGTAAAAGAGGAAGTGGAAGAGCAAGAACGTGAGGAAGACACTCAAGAGAAATCACACTCAAGTGAAGCAGAGAAGTACACAGAGGAAGAGCTCATTGAACCACTATTACAAGGAACTCTTGATGAAAAGAAGACTCCAACAATCACACAACTACCAAGACTTGGATTCAAGGAAGTGAAGGTAATTAACAAAGCACCAAGAAGAGGATTGTGACCAAGCTACCAAGGACAACATTCATGAAGAAAAAAGGGTCAACCACAAGCAATCCTCCCCCTGATCCAGCAAGCAAGCTCAATCAAGCCATTAACAAAAGAAAGCTTGCTGAGGAGAGGTCAAGACAGGGGACACTAGCTGAATCTTTTCCCCCGTTAAGGTCATTCCTATTAACAAACTGGAAGAAGAGGAAGAAAGTGAACAACATGTCAACCATAGGTATAATTTCTCTTCTCTGCTTTATTTTCGTTCTTTGTTTTATTTAAATTCAATAAATTGGCATATGGTTACATTCTAAGTTTGGTGTTGCCTTGCAACAAATTGTTTTCAATCTTTTTGGATGATTGCATCAAATCAAAAATGAGAGTGACACACCAAGATTCTAAGTTTGGTGTGCCATTTATTTTCTATGCAATTTATTCAAGCAACACTACTTGTCTTCATAATCATAATGCCTCTGCAGTTTTAGTTTTCTCTTTTGATTTGACACTTTTGCATTCTACTTGCTTTAGTTATTTGTCTATCTTTAAATGCTTTCATTTAGTGTGCTTATTAACTGTTTTTGTTAATACATTACCAAGAGATCCGTATTCATGACAGATTTTTAGCTTGGTGATTGTATTTAACATACAATAATTCATTTGCTTAGTTTTAATTCAAATAAATTGACATATGATTGCATTCTAAGTTTGGTGTTGCTATGCAACAAAATTTGTTTCCAATCTTTACTGGATACTTGCATTAATTCCAAGTGAAAGTGCCACACTAAGTTTGGTGTGCCACTTATCTTTTATGCAATGTATTGTGCTCACCTTCTTAAGTTTGCAATCAAAATGTCTCTGTCTCTTGTGCCTTAATTGTTATCTTTAATTTGCTTACTTAAAACACATGTGCTACTAATGTTTCATTGTGTAAGACATTCATGATCTATCTTAGCCCCATAGCCATGGTTCTAATTGTTGCTTGAGGACAAGCAATCATTCTAAGTTTGGTGTGGGAAGGGAAAGAAAAGGAGGAAAAGGACAACAATAGAGAAGATAATTACAAGGTTGTAAAGTTCTTTTTCCTCTCATTTGTTTCCAGCACTTTAAATTGCATGATTGTCTTATTACCTTCTTTATATGCATGTGTGGTATGAATAAGCATAGCTTGAATTCTGATTTGCAATATGTTGCTGTGGCATTATGACTACCAACTTGAGTTTTGTGAATTCAAAAGCAAAAAAAGCATCATGATCATAAACAAACAAGGAATTAAAGAAGAACTTGGCATGTGCATACAAGTATTGGAAGGCTAGTATGTTTGATTGTTGCTCAATTGCATTAGATTTGATTTAATTGGAGTTTTCATCTAGGACATTTTGTGAAATCTTTTGAAATCATGAAAACCTTGAAAAAAAAAAAAGAGGCAAAGAAAAGAAAAAGGGAAAGAATGAGAAAGTTGAAGGCTCTGAGTACCAATGACAATTCCATTGTTAAGTACTTGTGGTGTTTATGTATCAAGTAAAATACTTGAAAACAAAACACTTAAAAGTCAAGGCTAGGCTCAAGTGCAAAAGCACTCCCTCAAAGCTCAAGGTTCTGAGCATCAATGATTAGAGAGTCAAGAAAAGAAAAGAAAAAAAATAATCCTAATGAAGTCCTCTAATTAAATGCTTGTGGTGTTTATGTATCAAGTGGTAATACTTGAAAACAAAGCATTTAGAATCGTAGCTTTGTTATTAACTCATGGGGCAAAGCACCCAAAAGGAGAAGCTAATAAGAAAAATCAAAAGCTTGTTTCAAGGAAGAATTATAAGAAAAAGATTTCATAAAGTGAGCTAGATAGAAGCATCAATCATTTACATTTCTTTTGTGATTGTAGCATACATAGAAAACTAGCTTGCCATGAACATTAACTTGCTATTCTTCTAACCTTGGATTGTTAATCTCTATTTGCATGATTCTTTTCTTGCTTGAGGACAAGCAAGGTTTAAGTTTGGTGTTGTGATGTCAGGGCATCCTGGCTAGTTTTACTAGCCATTTTTTGTATGCTTTAGGTTGGTTTCATGCATTTTCTTAGGCAATAAGCAAGTATTTGGATGAGAATTATATGCATGCCTTGATTCAATCAAACATTGTTAAATATGTGCATTTTCATGAGATTTATGCAAGAATTGTTTGATGTTATGAATGATGCAAAAATCTTGTGATTTAGCAAGACTTTGATGCATGTGTTTGGTTGATGATAGGTGAAGCAAAGAGCCTTGGAGCAAGAAGGAAGTCACCAAGGGCGTTGCCAACTTGGGAAAGGAAGGCGTGTTTGCCTCTAACGCCAGCAAGCTTGGCAGCCTTGGAAGGCATAGCACGTTGCCAACTTGGAGAAAAGGGTGAGTTGTTGAAGGCAACGCCAAGGCAGCCCTGGAGAGCACACTTGGGCGTTGCCAACTTGGAGAAAGGAGTGAGTGTTTGATGGCAACGCAGGCAAGCAAAGAGCTGAGCCAAGGAGAGTGTCGAGGGTGTTGCCAACGCCAGGAACCATAGGCGTGTCCCTAGGCAACGCCACACAAGCAAGGCTTGGCCCTGGAGGAAGAGGAGCTGGCGTTGCCAACGCCAGGAACCATAGGCGTTATTCAAGGCAACGCCAAGCAACAAGAATGGAGCCTTGAGGAAGGCTCGAGCACGTTGCCAACTTGGGATTCATTGGCGTGTGTAGTGGCAACGCTAGGAAGCAAGCATGGAGCAAGGGGGCAGGGGCTGGCACGTTGCCAACGTGCTGAAAAGAAGGAGTGTTCATCAACAACGCAGCAACCCTGGCAGCTTGACCTTGCTCTCTTCCATGGAGTATATCCTGAGTTGTAGACCTTCAAATGATGCACTCTCAACGGCATTGAAAAATAGACATCCAGAGCTTTCCAACCATATATCATAGTATGGGATTGGCATTCATTTGAAGCTTCAAAATCTGGCTTCATTTAGAGCTTCAGAATCTGAGCATGTTGGCAACGCTGGAAACAAGGGCGTTTTCACCAAAAACGTGTGCGATTTTGGCAGCCTGACCCTGTCTTCTTCAATGAAGCATAACTTGAGTTATAGAGATCCAAATTGAGTGCTTCCAGTTGCGTTGGAAAGCTGACATTCAGAGCTTTCCAACCATATATAATAGTCTATAGTGGAGCATGAAATGGAAGCTCGAATCAGAGTCATCTTTAGGTCCCAAAAACAAGAAAATGAGGTTGAAATTTGAGGAAGCTAGAAACTAGCCCTGGAGGGAGCACGAGCACGTTGCCAACGTGCTAACAAGGGGGCGTGTTTGGTGACAACGCCAGCCTCATATCTCAGCCTTGGGAGGCTTGGCACGTTGCCAACTTGGGAGGTGTTCATACCCTGGGTCAAGCTGTCCGACCCGGGATGTTTAGCGACAAGCCGACCGACCTCTTTGGGCCAAATACCCGACCTCTTCAGGCCAAATGCCCGACCTCTTCTCAAAGAGCTCGGCCAACTCACCAAAGGAGCCCAAAGCAGGCCCAAAACGAAGGAACACAGCCCAATCTAAAGGCAGCCAAAGCCCAGAAAGATAAAGGCGGTTCCCTTGAAGATAAGATGACCTCACTTAAAGATAAGATAAAGATATAAGATAACTAACTTATCTTATCCACAGGAGGCCACATCTCACCATTATAAATACACTGGAGCACCCAGGTATAACTCATACTCTGATTCTACATAAAACCTGTTTAATACCCATGCTAACTTAAGCATCGGAGTCCCTTGCAGGTACCCCCCACCCTCCAGGGATGAAGGATCAGCACCATCACCAAGTCCAACAAGTCGGACACGGCGGCCCCAGCCACCATCATCAAGTCGGACACAACATAGAAGATCTCGTCCGAGATCGACCTACAGTTTCAGGTAACCCTCGGAACATTGGCGCCGTTGCCGAGGAACCTGGAAGTCATCCCATCACCATGGCGGACAACCATGACAACGACCATGATTCAGATCTAGAGGATAGAACACCGCACAAAGACGCGGATACTACACCAAAGGATACTCTTCAACCCACCAAAGGCGAGAATTCGCCAAAAAAGGAGGCTATGGAGGCACTTCAAGATCGCTTAAAGCAACTCGAAAAAAAAAAAAAAAGGTGGAACATCAACAAGAAGCTGAGAGAGACCTACGAAGGGAAGTTAGGTGATGCCACAAGTTAAAGGACAAGCTCCTAAAACTCGAAGCAGATCTCAAGGCCAAAACAACTCGATCCGGTCACGAAGACAGCCCCTACAAAGATCAAGACCCACTCACCAAAGATATCATGAAAGCTAAAGTCCCAAAGGACTTCAAGGCTCCCGACATGATCCCGTACGGTGGCACATTGGATCCAAGCCATCATCTCAGTAATTTCAGAAGAATGTACCTCACCGACACATCGGACGCCATTCGATGCAAAGTCTTCCCGACTACTCTAACGAAGACAGCAATATGGTGCTTCGACAGTTTGTCTCCAAGATCCATCACAAGTTTGACGACCTTGTTAAGAAGATTCCTCGCCAGGTTCTCCACCCAGAAGGGTAAAGAGTCCAAGAAAAGAGAAGATCAATCGGAGAAGATCCCACCACCTCGCCCAATCAAAAGCAAAAAGAAGAAAGAGGTCGGACAAGTTGAAGGTCCACCTCACACCGAAGATGTCGGGCGAGTTTAAGGTCCACCTCACACGGAAGAGGTCGGGCGAGTTAAGGTCCACCTCACAACAAAGAGGTCGGACAAAGTTTAAGGTCCACCTCACACCAAAGAGGTCGGACAAATTGAAAGGCCCACCTCACACTAAAGAAGTCGGACAAGTTGAAGGTCCACCTCACACCAAAGAGGCCGGGCGAGTCTAAGGTCCACCTCACACCAAAGAGGTCGGACAAGTTGAAGGTCCACCTCACACCAAAGAGGCCGGGCGAGTCTAAGGTCCACCTCACACCAAAGAGGTCGGACAAGTTGAAGGCCCACCTCACACTAAAGAAGTCGGACAAGTTGAAGGTCCACCTCACAACAAAGAGGTCGGACAAAGTTTAAGGTCCACCTCACACCAAAGAGGTCGGACAAATTGAAAGGCCCACCTCACACTAAAGAGGTCGGACAAGTTGAAGGTCCACCTCACACCGAAGATGTCGGGCGAGTTTAAGGTCCACCTCACACGGAAGAGGTCGGGCGAGTTAAGGTCCACCTCACAACAAAGAGGTCGGACAAAGTTTAAGGTCCACCTCACACCAAAGAGGTCGGACAAATTGAAAGGCCCACCTCACACTAAAGAAGTCGGACAAGTTGAAGGTCCACCTCACACCAAAGAGGCCGGGCGAGTCTAAGGTCCACCTCACACCAAAGAGGTCGGACAAGTTGAAAGTCCACCTCACACCAAAGAGGCCGGGCGAAGGTCCACCTCACACTAAAGAGGTCGGACAAGTTGAAGGTCCACCTCACACCGAAGATGTCGGGCGAATTTAAGGCCCACCTCACACTAAAGAGGTCGGACAAGTTGAAGGTCCACCTCACACCGAAGATGTCGGGCGAGTTTAAGGTCCACCTCACACCAAAGAGGCCGGGCGAGTCTAAGGTCCACCTCACACCAAAGAGGTCGGACAAGTTGAAGGTCCACCTCACACCAAAGAGGCCGGGCGAGTTTAAGGTCCACCTCACACTAAAGAGGTCGGACAAGTTGAAGGTCCACCTCACACCGAAGATGTCGGGCGAATTTAAGGCCCACCTCACACTAAAGAGGTCGGACAAGTTGAAGGTCCACCTCACACCGAAGATGTCGGGCGAGTTTAAGGTCCACCTCACACCAAAGAGGTCGGACAATTCGGGGATATGAGGTCCGACACATACCTCGGAAGCAGAACGCCCGAGCTGATGCATTTTCCAGCCAACACCAAACCAGGGGGCAACAACAGAAGCCTCATCCAGGCTACATTACAAGACCACAACAAATCAATCTTGAAGGCGGTATAAGGGATGTACTCAGGGTCATCCAGCCAATCAGGAATGCCGTCCGGGATCTTAGTATATATCTCAAAGACATAGGTCAACTATGGGGTTACTACCAAACAACTCGGGCAAATAAGGAAACAACTCGGACAATAACAGCAAAACATCAAGTGACAGACGTGGCAGTAAAAGGGAAACCCCAGGATTCACACAAAAGTCCAGGGGCACCCTTTGGAGGCAACAACAGAGTAAAACCCAAATACAAAGGAAAGAACTCGACCTACTTCCAAGAGTCCGAGAGAGAGCTCAGATCAAGGAAGAGGCGTTAAAACATCAAATGGCCTCAAGATACAATCAGAAGGTAGTACAGCAAAGCTCTGCCAACAACAATCTCATCCTAATCCAAAATGATATCGGAACAACTCGACTTGGAGAAGAAAAGCTAGCATCCAACTAGAAAGGACCATACCAAGTTGTTTAGAAGAACTGGGGAAACGTTGCTACAGACTGTCCAAACTCGAAGGGCAAGAGCTACCAAGGTCATGGCATGCCTGCAATCTAAAAAAGGGCGCCAAGCCGAGATCCAAAAAGATTGCCCGACCTAGAAAGATAAGTACTAACATGTACACACTCTTATTTTTATATTATTGTTTAAAAGATTGCAGATTCCCTAAAAAGTTTTCTACCAAGACACCTGACTACGGCAGGTCGACAAAGTGAAAATCAAAATTCACTGCTCAACCAAGACGCATTAAATCTGAAGTATTCATCAAGTAAAAAACAGATTCACGGTACGATCTCGATAGGAATGATTGTCCGACAAAGGTGAAAACGCGATCCACCTAAAGGACGATCAAACCGGGACAGAAACCACCATCTACAAATCGGCAAGATGAACACATAATAATACAAACAAGTTATAAAAGTAATCCCTGAAAGAGACCTGACAAAGGTCCAAGAAAGAGGATTACAAAAATAACTTAGAAGAGGACGACATAAAGAAGTCGGCCTCCTACAAACAAGTTATAAAAGTAATCCCTGAAAGAGACCTGACAAAGGTCCAAGAAAGAGGATTACAAAAATAACTTAGAAGAGGACGACATAAAGAAGTCGGCCTCCTACAAACAAGTTATAAAAGTAATCCCTGAAAGAGACCTGACAAAGGTCCAAGAAAGAGGATTACAAAAATAACTTAGAAGAGGACGACATAAAGAAGTCGGCCTCCTACAAACAAGTTATAAAAGTAATCCCTGAAAGAGACCTGACAAAGGTCCAAGAAAGAGGATTACAAAAATAACTTAGAAGAGGACGACATAAAGAAGTCGGCCTCCTACAAACAAGTTATAAAAGTAATCCCTGAAAGAGACCTGACAAAGGTCCAAGAAAGAGGATTACAAAATAACTTAGAAGAGGACGACATAAAGAAGTCGGCCTCCTACAAACAAGTTATAAAAGTAATCCCTGAAAGAGACCTGACAAAGGTCCAAGAAAGAGGATTACAAAAATAACTTAGAAGAGGACGACATAAAGAAGTCGGCCTCCTACAAACAAGTTATAAAAGTAATCCCTGAAAGAGACCTGACAAAGGTCCAAGAAAGAGGATTACAAAAATAACTTAGAAGAGGACGACATAAAGAAGTCGGCCTCCTACAAACAAGTTATAAAAGTAATCCCTGAAAGAGACCTGACAAAGGTCCAAGAAAGAGGATTACAAAAATAACTTAGAAGAGGACGACATAAAGAAGTCGGCCTCCTACAAACAAGTTATAAAAGTAATCCCTGAAAGAGACCTGACAAAGGTCCAAGAAAGAGGATTACAAAAATAACTTAGAAGAGGACGACATAAAGAAGTCGGCCTCCTACAAACAAGTTATAAAAGTAATCCCTGAAAGAGACCTGACAAAGGTCCAAGAAAGAGGATTACAAAAATAACTTAGAAGCGACCGACATGAAGAAGTCGGCCCAAAGCTACAGCTTGGAACAACAAGAAAAAGTCGGACCAACAAAAGCTACAGCTTGGACCGACAAGAAGAAGTCGGACCAACGAAAACCACAGCTTGGACCGACAAGAAGTCAGACCAACGAAAGCTACAGCTCGTCGACACGAGAAATTGGACCAACGAAAAGCGTGCGCTAAAAAGGGACATAGCTTTGCCCAAAAAGCCACGGCTCCATGACAAGGCTATCAAAATTGTTCAGACCAACTAAAAAGGTTCTACCAAAGAACACTAAAAAGTCGTCGGACAAGTTAGCCCCAAGGACCACCTCAACCAAGCAGAAAGTGGACAAAACCGGCAGTGATCAAAAGAGGTCGGACAACAAAATACCGACACTCTACAAAGATCCACAAAAGGGACAAAGACATCTCGCAACGGCCAGAGGAATGCCAGGAATGCTTTGCTAAAAGGTACGAAGTCTTGAAAAAAGACACTACTTAAAAAGCAAAAGCACAAATCAAAACGGCGCTAAAAAGTCATCCAAACAGACTATAAAAGGTTTCCCATCAGGAACTATACCTAAAAAGTTGTTGGATTATGACTAAAAAGCCCGAACAGTGAAGACAAACAAGTCGGAAGAAGGCTGAAAAGACCTCTCAACAAACTAAAAAAGGCAATGCCAAACTCGCACAAGATAAAACTACTCAAGATCGACCAAAGTCAGGATGCTTGAGTACGACTTCCCCCAAAGAGAGCACGATCTCACGGAAAGATCGAACTCAAGCAAGGGCAAAGTCGTACAGGTCGACGTCAGCTAAGAAGAGGCGCAAGTACAATCTCAAAAAAGAACAAGCCAAAAGGATAAGAAAAAACCTTAAAGCTCAAAGGTGCTTAGCTAAAAGGGATACAACTCCACTCAAAGAAGGCACAATCTCAAACAGGGCTACGTACGTCATCCGAGACTAAAAAACGTTCTACATAAAGAACACTAAAAAAGTCATTTCACTAAAAGTTCGGATATCAAGCCGCAAAGACAAGCTTCGCCAAAGCAGAGGATTGTCGACACAAACTTAAAGCAAAGGCGTGATCCAGAAAGCAAGGGTAGAAAACCCACGCTACCACTCAAAAGAGGTTGGACTGTGAAGTACCAAAACCTCTAGAAAATCTACAAAGATTGCAAAGCAATGAAGAAACAAGCCAGACAGATGCTTGAGCACGACTTCCAAAGAGATTGAAGCTCTGAAAAGCATGATCTCATGGGAGGATCGAACTCAAGCAGGGGCACTGTTCATACCCTGGGTCAAGCTGTCCGACCCGGGATGTTTAGCGACAAGCCGACCGACCTCTTTGGGCCAAATACCCGACCTCTTCAGGCCAAATGCCCGACCTCTTCTCAAAGAGCTCGGCCAAATGCCCGACCTCTTCTCAAAGAGCTCGGCCAACTCACCAAAGGAGCCCAAAGCAGGCCCAAAACGAAGGAACACAGCCCAATCTAAAGGCAGCCAAAGCCCAGAAAGATAAAGGCGATTCCCTTGAAGATAAGATGACCTCACTTAAAGATAAGATAAAGATATAAGATAACTAACTTATCTTATCCACAGGAGGCCACATCTCACCATTATAAATACACTGGAGCACCCAGGTATAACTCATACTCTGATTCTACATAAAACCTGTTTAATACCCATGCTAACTTAAGCATCGGAGTCCCTTGCAGGTACCCCCCACCCTCCAGGGATGAAGGATCAGCACCATCACCAAGTCCAACAAGTCGGACACGGCGGCCCCAGCCACCATCATCAAGTCGGACACAACATAGAAGATCTCGTCCGAGATCGACCTACAGTTTCAGGTAACCCTCGGAACAGGAGGATAGGTGCGTTTTTGGCAACAACTTGGCAGCTTGACCTTACATTCTTTGAGGAAGCATAACTTGAGCTAGGAAAGTCCAAATGAGGTGATTCCAGTGGCATTGGAAAGTAGACTTCAAGAGCTTTCCAATGATGTATGATAGGCCATATTGAAGCAGAGGATTGACACTCAAATTCTGGGCAACATTAGGCATGAGAGAAGAGTCAAGAAGAAGAAAAGCAAGTTGTTGGCAACAACTTGGGCCAACAACGCCCAAGGACCATGTTCCACTTCCAGGAAAGCCACTTGCACGTTGCCAACGTGCATTATGCCTGGAGTTATTGCCAACAACGCCCCTCAATGGGCCAAAGCAGTGAAAATGAGCCCTGTTTGACAAGAATTCCTTCATGAAGCTAATCCAACCTCAAGCAAGCAAAGCCCACAAATCTCAACCAATCAAGGCCACAAGAATCATCTAGAATAGTTGATTTTCATTTAATTGTAATTTGCTTTTAATTTCATTTCAATTTGTAATTTAGGAAAGCCTATATAAAGGCCATAGTTTCATAGAATTAGGAGTTTTTTTTGGTTGGATTGGGGGATACGGAGGAGACCAATTTGAAATTCTGTGAATTGGCACACTCTATTGAGAGTGGGTCTTCGGACCCCTCCCCTTCATACACTCTTCTTCACTTCCCCTTCTCTTCTTCCTTAGTAGTAGTGTAGTTTAATTTGTAGTTTTCATCTATGAATTCTTGAATTCTCAATTTCAGTTTTGAAGTCTCACTCTTTATTTGCATGCACTTTAGTTTCATGCAATTTAGTTTTCAATTGAAGCATTTTCCTTATTCTTCTTCTTCTTTTCTTTCCACTTAGTTTAATTTTTGTTGATGGCAATTATGGTTGAAATTGGAGCTATGATTCACTAAACCCCACTTTCATTAGGGGGAAGAGCTCTGCTTGTTTGAATGCATTGATGAACTCCTCTTTTCCTCCTCAATTCATGTGGTTAATCCAAAGAGGAAACTCTTGTTCTTCAAAGATTCAACCACCATCGAGAGAGGGGTTAATCTATGTGAATTGTGTGGTGAATTTGAGGAATGAGCCACATAATTCAGTTTAGAGTTCATCCTTTCATGATTTCCTTAATCAATACACCTTGGTTAGTATGTGAGATGTAACTTTCCTTGGTTGAGATTATGGGAGTTGTGTGGCTGGATTAGAATTGAGCTTCATCTCTTCTCATGAACAACTAGATCACGAGAGTGGCGATTGGTTATGTTGAGAGAAATTAAATCACCAAGAGATTGGGATTCAATTACCCACTTGCCATGGATCTATACCCATGATTGAGAAGGACTTGACTAACATCAATTCATGAAAACTTGCATCTCTGATCCCTAATGATCCTCTCCACCATTAATTCTTATTTCTTTTGCCTCTAGTTGTTTGACTACCCATAACCCAATTCCCTTTTTCATTCTGTCAATTTACTATTCTTGTTATCTACATTCTGTTCATTTAGTTCTTGCTATTTACTCTTACGTTCTTTAAATTTCTGCAACCTTTAATTCCTTGCAATTTATCTTTGATGTCATTTAAGTTTCTTGCATTTTAAGTTTCCGTTATTTACTTTCATTTTATTTCTCAATTCTAGTTCTTTAAATTCTTTGCCATTTAAATTCTTGCAATTATGTTCAAAAATCACAAACCTCATGAAATCAAAACCATGTTTGCTTGACTAAATTTACCATTTAACTAAAGTTGCTTAATCTACCAATCCTCGTGGGATCGACCTCACTCTAAGTGAGTTTTACTACTTGATACGACCCGGTATACTTGCCGGAAATTACGTGAAATTAAATTTTTACGTATCAGAAGGGTCTGCCAAGGATGATGGATTCATCCATGCACTTCCCAGTCTCTAGGACTATGAAATCAGTAGGGATGTAATGGTCTTCAACCTTTACCAGAACACCCTCTACAAGTCCATAAGCTTGTTTCTTTGAATTGTCTGCCATCTCTAGTGAGATTCTTGCAGCTTGTACCTCAGAGATCCCTAGCTTCTCCATTACAGAGAGAGGCATGAGGTTTACACTTGACCCTAGGTCACACAGAGCCTTCTTGAAGGTCATGGTGCCTATGGTACAAGGTATTGAAAACTTCCCAGGATCTTGTCTCTTTTGAGGTAATTTCTACCTAGACAAGTCATCCAGTTCTTTGGTGAGCAAAGGAGGTTTGTTCTCCCAAGTCTGATTTCCAAATAACTTGTCATTTAGCTTCATGATTGCTCCAAGGTATTTAGCAACTTGCTCTTCAGTGACATACTCATCCTCTTCAGAGGAATAATACTCATTAGAGCTCATGAAAGGCAGAAGTAAGTCCAATGGAATCTCTATGGTCTCATTTTAAGCCTCAGATTCCCAGGGTTCCTCATTGGGGAACTCAGTGGAGGCCAGTGGACGTCCATTGAAGTCTTCCTCAGTGGCGTTCACTGCCTCTTCCTCCTCTCCACATTCGGCCATGTTGATGGCCTTGCACTCTCCTTTTGGATTTTCTTCTGTATTACTTGGAAGAGTACTAGGAGGGAGTTCAGTAATTTTCTTGCTCAGCTGTCCCACTTGTGCCTCCAAGTTTCTAATGGAGGACCTTGTTTCATTCATGAAACTTTGAGTGGTTTTGATCAGATCAGAGACCATGGTTGCTAGGTCAGAGTGGTTCTGCTTAAAATTCTCTGTCTGTTGCTGAGAAGATGATGGGAAAGGCTTGCCATTGCTAAACCTGTTTCTTCCACCATTATTGTTGTTGAAACCTTATTGAGGTCTCTGTTGATCCTTCCATGAGAAATTTGGATGATTTCTCCATGAAGAATTAGAGGTGTTTCCATAGGGTTCTCCTAGGTAATTCACCTCTTCCATTGAAGGGTTCTCAGGATCATAAGCTTCTTCTTCAGATGAAGCATCCTTAGTACTGCCAGGTGCATTTTGCATTCTAGATAGACTTTGAGAAATCAAATTGACTTGCTGAGTCAATATTTTGTTCTGAGCCAATATGGCATTCAGAGTATCAATCTCAAGAACTCCTTTCTTCTAATTTGTCCCATTGTTCACAGGATTCCTTTCAGAAGTGTACATGAATTGGTTATTTGCAACCATTTCAATTAGCTCTTGAGCTTCTGCAGGCGTCTTCTTCAAATGAAGAGATCCTCCAGTAGAGCTATCCAAAGACATCTTAGATAGTTCAAAGAGACCATCATAGAAAATACCTATGATGCTCCATTCAGAAAGCATGTCAGAGGGACACTTTTTGATCAGTTGTTTGTATCTTTCCCAAGCTTCATAGAGGGATTCTCCTTCCTTCTGTCTGAAGGTTTGGACTTCCACTCTAAGCTTACTCAATTTTTGAGGTGGAAAGAACTTTGCCAAGAAGGCATTGACTAGCTTTTCCCAAGAGTTCAGGCTTTCTTTAGGTTGTGAGTCCAACCATGTCCTAGCTCTGTCTCTTACAGCAAAAGGGAATAGCATAAGTCTGTAGACCTCAGGGTCAACCCCATTAGTCTTGACAATGTCACAGATTTGCAAGAATTCAGCTAAGAACTGATGAGGATCTTCCAATGGAAGTCCATGGAACTTGCAATTCTGTTGCATTAGAGAAACTAATTGAGGCTTAAGCTCAAACTAATTAGAGAAACTTGCATTTTTGGCATTGTTGTTATTTTCGGCTGCCATGGGTTCTTCTTCTTTGAAGATTTTTGTTAGGTCCTCTACAGAGAGTTGTGCCTTAGCTTCTCTTAGCTTTCGCTTCAAGGTCCTTTCAGGTTCAGGGTCAGCTTCAACAAGAATGCCTTTGTCTTTGTTCCTGCTCATATGAAAGAGAAGAGAACAAGAAAATATGGAATCCTCTATGTCACAGTATAGAGATTCCTTGAGGTGTCAGAGAAAAAGAAAATTAGAAGGAAGAGGTAGAAGAATTCGAACTTAGTCAGATAGAGTTCGAATTGTGCATTGAGGAGGAGTGGTACTCCATAAATAGAAGGATGCAAGAAGAGGGGAAGAAATTTCGAAAATTAAATTAACAAGATTTTAAAAACATTTTGAAAAACTTTAATTGATTTTCGAAAACCAAGAGTGGGAAAGAAATCAAGTAATTCTTGAAAAAGATTTTGAAATTAGAATTTAAAAAGATATGATTGAGAACTTCTTTGAAAAAGATGTGATTAAAAAGATATGATTGAAAAGTTATGGTTTTAAAAAGATATGATTGAAATGATATGATTTGAAAACAATTTTAAACAGATTTGATTTTAAAAATTAATGACTTGCCTGACAAGAAAAGATATGATTCAAACATTAAACCTTCCTCAACAAAAAAGGTAACATACTTGAAATGTTGAATCAAATCATTAATTGTTAGCAAGTATCTTTGAAAAAGGAAAGAAATTGATTTTGAAAAAGATTTGATTGAAAAGATATGATTTGAAAAAGATTTGATTTTGAAAAACTTTGAAAACTTGAAAAAAATTTGCATTGAAAACAGAATCTTCCCTCTTGTGCCATCCTGGCGTTAAACGCCCAGAATGGTGCACATTCTGGCGTTTAACGCCCAATGCACTACCTTTTTGGGCGTTAAACGCCCAACCAGGTATCCTGGCTGGCGTTTAAACGCCAGTCTGCCTCCTTCACTAGGCGTTTTGAACGCCCAGCTTTTTCTGTATAATTCCTCTGCTGCATGTACTGAATCTTCAGTTCTCTGTATTATTGACTTGAAAATAGAACCAAAATCAAATAAACAATGCATGCAAGACACCAAACTTAAAATAAGACACTAGACTCAAACAAGAAATATAAAATATTTTTGGTTTTTATGATTTTGTAATTTTTTTGGATTTTTTTCGAAAATTAAGTGGAAAAAGAAAATAAAGGTATCAAAATTCTTAATGAGAATTCCAGGAATCATGCAATGTTAGTCTAAAGCTTTAGTCTAAAGGAGTTAGACATGGATAGCCAAGCTTCAGCAGGACATTGCATTCAAGAGCTAAATTGATGAGAATCAATCAGCTTTGGTGATCATAAGAACATCACCTTGAAACACTAGAATTCATTCTTAAGAACTCTGAAAAATACCTAATCTAAGCAACAAGATGAACCGTCAGTTGTCCATACACGAAACAATCCCCGGCAACGACGCCAAAAACTTGGTGCACGAAATTGTGATCATCAATGGCGCCATCAACATGGTACGCTCATTGCAATCTCAACTCTTTATCACAACTTCGCACAACTAACCAGCAAGTGCACTGGGTCGTCCAAGTAATAAACCTTACGCGAGTAAGGGTCGATCCCACGGAGATTGTTGGTATGAAGCAAGCTATGGTCACCTTGTAAATCTTAGTCAGGCAGACTCAAATGGTTATGGATGATATATGAATAAAACATAAAGATAAAGATAGAGATACTTATGCAATTCATTGGTGAGAACTTCAGATAAGCGAATGGAGATGCTTTGTCCCTTCTGTCTCTCTGCGTTCCTACTGTCTTCATCCAATCCTTCTTACTCCTTTCCATGGCAAGCTTATGCAAGGGTTTCACCGTTGTCAGTGGCTACCTCCCATCCTCTCAGTGGAAATGTTCAACGCACCCTGTCACGGCATGGCTATCCAGCTGTCGGTTCTCGATGATGTCGGAATAGAATCCAGTGATTCTTTTGCGTCTGTCACTAACGCCCCACAATCGCGAGTTTGAAGCACGTCACAGTCATTCAATCATTGAATCCTACTCAGAATACCACAGACAAGGTTAGACCTTCCGGATTCTCTTGAATGCCGCCATCAGTTCTAGCCTATACCACGAAGACTCAGATCTCACGGAATGGCTGGCTCGGTTGTCAGGCGAGTGCTCGGTTGTCAAGCGATCAACCATGCATCGTGTATCAGGAATCCAAGAGATATTCACCCAATCTAAGGTAGAACGGAGGTGGTTGTCAGTCACACGTTCATAGGTGAGAATGATGATGAGTGTCACGGATCATCACATTCATCAAGTTGAAGAACAAGTGATATCTTGGAACAAGAACAAGCGGAATTGAATAGAAGAACAATAGTAATTGCATTAATACTCGAGGTACAGCAGAGCTCCACACCTTAATCTATGGTGTGTAGAAACTCCACCGTTGAAAATACATAAGAACAAGGTCTAGGCATGGCCATGAGGCCAGCCTCCCAAAGAGGGTTCAATCATAAAAACATGATCAAAAGATTGTTAAAATACAATAGCAAAAGGTCCTATTTATAGAGAACTAGTAGCTTAAGAATTACAAAGATGAGTAAATGACATAAAAATCCACTTCCGGGCCCACTTGGTGTGTGCTTGGGCTGAGCATTGAAGCATTTTCGTGTAGAGCCTTTTCTTGGAGTTAAACGCCAGCTTTTGTGCCAGTTTGGGCGTTTAACTCCCACTTTGGTGCCAGTTCCGGCGTTTAACGCTGGGAATTCTGAAGGTGACTTTGAACGCCGGTTTGGGCCATCAAATCTTGAGCAAAGTATGGACTATCATATATTGCTGGAAAGCCCAGGATGTCTACTTTCCAACGCCGTTGAGAGCGCGCCTATTTGGCTTCTGTAGCTCCAGAAAATCCACTTCGAGTGCAGGGAGGTCAGAATCCAACAGCATCTGCAGTCCTTTTCAGTCTCTGAATCAGATTTTTGCTCAGGTCCCTCAATTTCAGCCTGAAATCACAGAAAAACACACAAACTCATAGTAAAGTCCAGAAAAGTGAATTTTAACTAAAAATTAATAAAAATATACTAAAAACTAACTAAATCCTACTAGAAACATACTAAAAACAATGCCAAAAAGCGTACAAATTATCCGCTCATCACCAAGCAAAATCAACCCTCCCTACAAGAGCTATGTTTGGGTAGTTGATGTGGATTTCAGCCCATCATCTATCATGAGGGTCTTGCAAATAAGAGTGATACCCTTTGGAGAACCCAGCTTTGATGAAAGAATGAAGGGTGAGAATGATTCTGATGAGCTACTAAATAGTTTATGCTTGGAAGGCAAAGACTGGAAAAGGGATTCAGATGGGGAACCAAGCTACTTGAAGAGGATTGATCTTATACCTAAGGCCAAAGGTTGGTATGAGATAGTAAGAAGATCCATACTCCCCACTAGAAACACATCAAAGGTCACAATAAAGAGAGCAATTCTGACATACTGCATACTCAAAGGAGGAGAAATCAATATGCCACAGCTCATAGCAGACAGCATCCAAGAGATGGCTGAGGATAGCAACAAATCAAGCAGACTTGGTCACCCAAGTACCATTTTGAGGCTGTGTAATAGAGCAGGGGTACTGTTTGAGGACACAGATACAAATCGAGTAGGAATCACCAAGCAAAGAATGGAAGGTGCCACTGACACTGACACTCAGCAAGAGAGAAGGCCCCAAGGAAAAAGAAGGAGACCACAAATAGAGGAGGGACAAGCATCTGGTGTAATGGATTTAAGCCAAGTGCAAAGAGCCATTAAAGAAATGTCTCAGCAATATATGAGAGCACAGGAGCAACAACAAGAGCAATATTTGAGGGGTTTGGAGCAGCAAGAGAAATGGCACTTGAAGATGATGGAGCAACAAGAAAACTTCCAGATGAAGATGATGGACTAGCAGAGAGAATTCCAAGCAAGAATTCTGGAGCAACAAAGGGAACAATTTGGTCACTGATAAACCCATATTTCATGGTTTATCTTGTACTCAATTGAGAGGTTTTTATCAACTCTTTACCCACTTATTCATACTATTTGCATGGTTTTACATTTGCCTTTCTAATTATGTGCTTTGATTGAAAACATGTTTCTTTGGACTTATATTTGCTTATTATTAATCCTCTCTTATTACCATTAGATGCCTTGATATGTGTGTTAAGTGTTTTCAGATATTATAAGGCAGGAATGGCTTGGTGGATGGGAAGGAAACATGCAAAAGTGGAAGGAATACAATAAGTTAGAGAAATTGCTAAGCTGTCCAGCCTGACCTCTTCGCACTCAAACGGCTATAACTTTAGCTACAGAGGTCCAAACGATGCGATTCCACTTGCGTTGGAAAGCTAACATCCGGGGCTTTGATTTGATATATAATTTGCCATAGCTGCCTTGACGCCAGGTGACGCGAACGCGTGAGTCACGCGGACGCGAGACCTGGCAGGAATGCAACCCGCGCGGCCGCGTGAGCCATGCGGCCGCGTCACTTTTCCGTGACCTGTACGAACCAGAAAGCGCTGGAAGTGACTTCTGGGCTGCTTTTGACCCAGTTTTCAGCCCAGAACATACAGATTAGAGGCTATAAAGTGGGGGAATGCATGTATTCATAATTATTCACTCATAATTCACTCTTCATGTTTTAGAGGTAGTTTTAGAGAGAGAGGTTCTCTCCTCTCTCTCTTAGGATTAGGATTTAGGACTTCTCTTAGCTTTTAAGAGTGACTCTCAATCCCAGGTTCAATGTTCTTTTACTTTATAATTATTTGTTATTTTCAGACATATGAATGCTTGCTTGTATTAGTTATGTTGCCTAATTGGCCTATGCCACTTTCATGATGATTTTATTATTTAATGATATTTGAGGTATTTCAGTTTATGATTGTCCCTTTTTATTATCCCTAATCTGAAGATATTGTTATTCCAGTAGACTTAATTTCCTTCCTTTTGGTCTTGGTTGAGAAATCAGTAACTCAGGAGTTATCTTAGCTCAACATAATTGATAACTGTTATCTTTGCTAATTGAACTGAACTTCAATAATCCCAACCTTTTCTTAGGAAATAAATAGGATTCGAAGGTCAATTAATTAGTCCCTTGACTTTCCTTTGCTTTAGCAAAGGTTGACTAAGTGGAATTAAGATTCAACTTTCACTATTATTGATAAGAATAACTAAGTCTGGATTTCCAATTTCTCGTACCTTGCCAAAGGATTTGTTTTACAGCATTTATTTATTTTAATTGTCATTTAAATTATTTGCCATATTTATTCCTCATTCTCAAAACCCCAATTTTATCTTTTTCATAGCCAATATTAAGAACATACCTCCCTGCAATTCCTTGAGAAGACGACCCGAGGTTTGAATACTCGGTTATCAATTTCAAAGGGGTTTGTTACTTGTGACAACCAAAACGTTTGTACGAAGGGATTTCTGTCGGTTTAGAGACTATATCTACAACGCGACTATTTTTATGAACTTCTTTACTGGCAAAAATCCTAACGTCAGTCACTCTCGAGAATCATTCGACAAATTGTTTCAACAACAAGTTGAACAGGAGAAATACCTCCGGAATCTTCATCAATGGAAGAATATATACCACACAGTTGGAGAGGCTCAGCACCTAGACAGGATTGATTATGATATAGAGACTCAATCAAAGTTGAACTACATAGTCTGTTGCATGCCAGTGGTGAACAGAGAGATCAAACCATTCATCGAGTGCCAGGAATTGGTAAACAAACAAAGAGCAAGAGCCTGTGGAAATGTAGAAAGAATGGAACAAAGGCTGAAGGATGCTGGATTTTGGGATCATGTAGATCGGTCTTGGCCTTAGAGACGCCCTGCTGAAGAGCCACAAGAAACAAACAAGAAGAGGAAGCAAGAGCAAAAGAAGAAAGGAGAGTCCAGCAAAGGAAAAGAGCACAAAAAGTAGAGGTGGTGGAGTTCCTTCATAAATCTTAATAAATAAGGAAGATGCATATCTGCAACATGATATGCCTTCCAAGTTATGCAGTTTTTTTTTTATGATCCAGACTTTAGGTTTTGTATGTCTATGTTTTGAATAAGTTCAGCATTTTGTCTTTTACCTTTTCTCTTAATGTTCAATTAAGTGATTGATAAACGAAATTTTGTATGTCGATATAGAATCTAATAGTGAATATAATCGTGAGTATAGTCTAATCGACACTTAAATCTCGCATCAAACAATTCTACAATCTACAATCAAGAGTATTAATCTCTCGAGTCGTCCTCCTTTGGAATTGCTAGAGAATGCATGTTATTGATTAGGAAGCTTTTGTTGTGATTTTTACTAATTCAAGCTAGCAAAAGTAGATGACAAGCAATCAATATTAAAGGACTTGGCCAAGGGTTAACATTGGAAATTCTATCACTATAGTTTCCTTCAATGATGATAACAATTAAGTCTTGCTTCACTTAGTTGACCTCTAATTATAGAGGAGATTCAAATGAAAGTAATTAGCTTGAGTCACAATTCCTAGCTTCACCCTAAGGGAGTCTAGCTTTAGTGCACTCCAAATCAATTAGCAATTCTTAATTCTCAATCAACAATTGACATCCACTATTCAAGTTTTTCTAATGGTTCAAACCCTAAGCCAAGTGAAAGACTTTTACTCCATAACTAGTGTTGGCATTTCATCAAACATGTGGTGAGCATTCATAAGAGTCATTATGAAATTGAAATGAAGAATTGAATTCAAGAGATCTAAATCACACAATCATCAACAATTGAACAATTACAAGTAATGGATATGAAAGTACCTCAAGTCACTAGTTCTAAATCCAAGTAACAAAGTCAAAGCTAGATCCAAAGTGAGAGGATTAAAAAACACAAATTGAGAATATGAGAAGAGGAGAAGAGTAGATCTACTAATTGCATCAAAATAAAAGTGTATTACAATGGATCTCACCAAAAAAATCAAAGGAGAATTGCAATGGAGAATGAAATCTTAGAGAGAGGATGGAGGTTCTCTCTCTACCCAAAATATAACCAACTCTAGGAAAATATCTAAGAAAGTGTTCAAAAATGAATGAATCCCCTAAACCCCTCAATCATTGGCCTTTTTAAGCATTTTCTTGCCAAAGCTATTCCCCAAAACAGGATTCCTAACTGCCTCCACGCGCTGGTCACGTGCCTCTTAAAAAATTATGTGTGGCAATTAGCGCGTACGTGCACAACACGCGTACGCGTCCCTAAGGCATTTGCAATCCGCGTGTAACGACCCAACTTCTAGCATGTCTAGATCATACTAGAAATTGAATGTTACCAACTTATTTTTCCTTTTTGTATTATTAATTAATAAATATAAGCCTGTACGTTGTTAAAACCTCGCGAATTTTACAAGTAAATTTTTTTTTTTAAAACAAGAATAATTTAAAGTCGCATATCTTCCATATATCAAGGGATAGTTAAACATTCACATACATAAAAACAAAAGATAATAGAATATGGAACAACACACTATAATATACATCATGTTACAGAAGTGGCTCAGTTATATAAGCACAGAGCTATAATACAGCACCCCTAAGTCAGTGACTCATATAGTATATACATATATGTACATAAGACACCCCAGTGCCTGGCCTGACCAAAATCCCCTAAACTGGCACCCAGGCTAGCCTAACTCTATGATATGCCTATTCCCTCTAATCGTGCTAACAAAAGTGAGGGAGACACTCTAATGTACTGAAGTTAGACTAGGCGTCTCAAAAAGTCTCCTCAATCCTGGTCCAGAGTACCTCACGGAAAACCACCGGGGGAATGGTGATGCTCGCCTACTGGCGCCTCGCCTGGCTCATCGTCATCGCTGTCAGAGGAGATAACTAAGAAGTTAAGATCTTCCTCTGGATCTTCTTCTTCCTCGTCCTCTTCTTCTGCCGGAGTGATAGCAGAGGAACCACTGCTGGCCACAGGAACCATAAAAGGATAGCTACCAAACAAAATACAGTTGGGAGAAGGAGGTGGCACCTCCATAATCTGATCATACTCATGTCCCTGCTGCTCATCAAAGACAGGAGGCTCGATCGGCTCAGGTAAAGGATCAAGCTCGGGTGGCAACACAGGAACACACCACTCATCAAGGACAAAAGGTGCAGGAGGTGCCTCATGGATAGGCTGGGCAGGTATAGGTTCATTAGGTAGAGGAGGTTCAGGTGGAGGAGGATAGTCAGGTAGAGGTGGCATCTGCTCCTCAGGATGAGGTATCCCAGGTCCGCCGGGGTGTAACCAAGATAAAGGAAAGTCATAGGGTGCATCAGGATTAAAGTATACTATCCTAACAGGGTACTGGAAAGGTCTACCACGAACTACATAATTATGGATACGAGGTACCGCACAGTAGATGTAATACTCGCCGCGCACCGGGTCCTCGTGGATGTACGGTGGATCAATCTCGTAGAATAGGACTCCCGTGTCCATTTGTAGAGGTGTAAGGGGTAAGAACTGGGGAGTTCTTAGGGTGCACGAAATTGTGATCATCAATGGCGCCATCAACATGGTACGCTCATTGCAATCTCAACTCTCTATCACAACTCCGCACAACTAACCAGCAAGTGCACTGGGTCGTCCAAGTAATAAACCTTACGCGAGTAAGGGTTGATCCTATGGAGATTGTTGGTATGAAGCAAGCTATGGTCACCTTGTAAATCTTAGTCAGGCAGACTCAAATGGGTATGGGTGATATATGAATAAAACATAAAGATAAAGATAGAGATACTTATGCAATTCATTGGTGAGAACTTCAGATAAGCGAATGGAGATGCTTGGTCCCTTTCGTCTCTCTGCTTTCCTACTGTCTTCATCCAATCCTTCTTACTCCTTTCCATGGCAAGCTTATGCAAGGGTTTCACCGTTGTCAGTGGCTACCACCCATCCTCTCAGTGGAAATGTTCAACGCACCCTGTCACGGCACGGCTATCCATCTGTCGGTTCTCAATCAGGCTGGAATAGAATCCAGTGATTCTTTTGCGTCTGTCACTAACGCCCCGCATTCAGGAGTTTGAAGCACGTCACAGTCATTCAATCATTGAATCCTACTCAGAATACCACAGACAAGGTTAGACCTTCCAGATTCTCTTGAATGCCGCCATCAGTTCTAGCCTATACCACGAAGACTCTGATCTCACGGAATGGCTGACTCGGTTGTCAGGCGAGCGCTCGGTTGTCAGGCGATCAACCATGCATCGTGTATCAGGAATCCAAGAGATATTCACCCAATCTAAGGTAGAACGGAGGTGGTTGTCAGTCACACGTTCATAGGTGAGAATGATGATGAGTGTCACGGATCATCACATTCATCAAGTTGAAGAACAAGTGATATCTTGGAACAAGAACAAGCGGAATTGAATAGAAGAACAATAGTAATTGCATTAATACTCGAGGTACAGCAAAGCTCCACACCTTAATCTATGGTGTGTAGAAACTCCACCGTTGAAAATACATAAGAATAAGGTCTAGGCATGGCCGTGAGGCCAGCCTCCCAAAGAGGGTTCAATCATCAAAACATGATCAAAAGATGTAAATACAATAGTAAAAGGTCCTATTTATAGGGAACTAGTAGCTTAAGAATTACAAAGATGAGTAAATGACATAAAAATTCACTTCCGGGCCCACTTGGTGTGTGCTTGGGCTGAGCATGAAGCATTTTCGTGTAGAGACTCTTCTTGGAGTTAAACGCCAGCTTTTGTGCCAGTTTGGGCGTTTAACTCCCACTTTGGTGCCAGTTCCGGCGTTTAACGCTGGGAAATCTGAAGGTGACTTTAAACGCCGGTTTGGGCCATCAAATCTTGGGCAAAGTATGGAATATCATATATTGCTGGAAAGCCCAGGATGTCTAATTTCCAACGCCGTTGAGAGCCCGCCAATCCGGCTTCTGTAGCTCCAGAAAATCCACTTCGAGTGCAGGGAGGTCAGAATCCAACAGCATCTGCAGTCCTTTTCAGTCTCTGAATCAGATTTTTGCTCAGGTCCCTCAATTTTAGCCAGAAAATACCTGAAATCACAGAAAAACACACAAACTCATAGTAAAGTCCAGAAAAGTGAATTTTAACTAAAAACTAATAAAAATATACTAAAAACTAACTAGATCATACTAAAAACATACTAAAAACAATGCCAAAAAGCGTACAAATTATCCGCTCATCACAACACCAAACTTAAATTGTTGCTTGTCCCCAAGCAACTGAAAATCAAAGTAGGATAAAAAGAAGAGAATATGCAATGAATTCCAAAAACATCTATGAAGATCAGTATTAATTAGATGAGCGGGACTTTTAGCTTTTTGCCTCTGAACAGTTTTGGCATCTCACTCTATCCTTTGAAATTCAGAATGATTGGCTTCTTTAGGAACTCAGAATCCGGATAGTGTTATTGATTCTCCTAGTTAAGTATGATGATTCTTGAACACAGCTACTTTATGAGTCTTGGTCGTGGCCCAAAGCACTCTGTCTTCCAGTATTACCACCGGATACATACATGCCACAGACACATAATTGGGTGAACCTTTTTAGATTGTGACTCAGCTTTGCTAGAGTCCCCAATTAGAGGTGTCCAGGGTTCTTAAGCACACTCTTTTTGCCTTGGATCACAACTTTATTTCTTTCTTTTTTCTTTCTTTTTCTCTTTCTCTTTTTTTTTTCGTTTTTCTCCTTTTTTTTTTATTCACTGCTTTTTCTTGCTTCAAGAATCATTTTGATGATTTTTCAGATCCTCAATAACATGTCTCCTTTTTCATCATTCTTTCAAGAGCCAACATTCATGAACCACAAATTCAAAAGACATATGCACTGTTTAAGCATACATTCAGAAAACAAAAGTGTTGCCACCACATCAAAATAATTAATCTGTTATAAAATTCAAAATTCATGCAATTCTTCTCCTTTTCAATTAAGAACATTGTTTATTTAAGAAAGGTGATGGATTCATAGGACATTCATAACTTTAAGGCATAGACACTAAGACATTAATGATCATAAGACACAAACATAGACAAACACAAGCATGAAAATTTCGAAAAACAGGAAAATAAAGAACAAGGAGATTAAAGAACGGGTCCACCTTAATGATGGCGGCTTGTTCTTCCTCTTGAAGGTCTTATGGAGTGCTTGAGCTCCTCAATGTCTCTTCCGTGTCTTTGTTGCTCCTCTCTCATGATTCTTTGATCTTCTCTAATTTCATGGAGGAGGATGGAATGTTCTTGGTGCTCCACCCTTAGTTGTCCCATGTTGGAACTTAATTCTCCTAGGGAGGTGTTCAGTTGCTCCCAATAGTCTTGTGGAGGAAAGTGCATCCCTTGAGGCATCTCAGGGATCTCATGATGAGAGGGGTCTCTTGTTTGCTCCATCCTTTTCTTAGTGATGGGCTTATCCTCATCAATAAGGATGTCTCCTTCTATGTCCACTCCAACTGAATAACAGAGGTGACAAATAAGATGAGGAAAGGCTAACCTTGCCAAGGTAGAGGACTTGTCCGCCACCTTATAGAGTTCTGGGGCTATAACCTCATGAACTTCTACTTCTTCTCCAATCATGATGCTATGGATCATGATGGCTCGGTCTAGAGTAACTTCGGACCGGTTGCTAGTGGGAATGATTGAGCGTTGGATAAACTCCAACCATCCTCTAGCCACGGGCTTGAGGTCATGCCTTCTTAGTTGAACCGGCTTTTCTCTTGAATCTCTCTTCCATTGGGCGCCCTCTTCATAAATGTCAGTGAGGACTTGGTCCAACCTTTGATCAATGTTGACCCTTCTTGTGTAAGGATGTTCATCTCCTTGCATCATGGGCAAGTTGAATGCCAACCTCACATTTTCCAGACTAAAATCTAAGTATTTCCCCCGAACCATTGTAAGCCAATTCTTTGGGTTCGGGTTCACACTTTGATCATGGCTCTTGGTGATCCATGCATTGGCATAGAACTCTTGAACCATTAAGATTCCGACTTGTTGAATAGGGTTGGTGAGAACTTCCCAACCTCTTCTTCGAATCTCATGTCGGATCTCCGGATATTCACTCTTTTTGAGTTTGAAAGGGACCTCGGGGATCACCTTCTTCAAGGCCACAACTTCATAGAAGTGGTCTTGATGCACCCTTGAAATGAATCTCTCCATCTCCCATGACTCGGAGGTGGAAGCTTTTGCCTTCCCTTTCCTCTTTCTAGAGGTTTCTCCGGCCTTGGATGCCATAAATGGTTATGGAAAAACGAAAAGCAACGCTTTTACCACACCAAACTTAAAAGGTTTGCTCGTCCTCGAGCAAAAGAAGAAAGAATAGAGGAGAAGAAGAAGAAAATGGAGGAGATGGAGGAGGTTGTGTGGTTCGGCCAAAAGGGGGAAGAAGTAGTGTTTAGGGTGTGTGAAAGTGAAGGAGTGAAGATGGGTTTATATAGGGGGAAGGGAGGGGTAGGGTTCGGCCATTATGGGTGGGTTTGGGAGGGAAAGTGGTTTGAATTTGAATGGTAAGTTAGGTGGGGTTTTATGAAGGATGGATGTGAGTGGTGAAGAGAAGATGGGATTTGATAGGTGAAGGGTTTTTGGGGAAGAGGTATTGAGGTGATTGGTGAATGGGTGAAGAAAAAAGAGAGTGGTGGGGTTGGTGGGGATCCTGTGGGGTCCACAGATCCT